>NC_139635.1:32984615-33259615 GCF_964638095.1 Poromitra crassiceps
AAAACAGTTCTAGCTGTATTACAACAAATGAATGGTAGGATAATAGCACCTAGACAGAAGCCAATAATAGAACCTTCCTTTCTAACAGTGGTTCTCAAACTCTTTCACATCAAGGACTACTAAACTTACACAAATTAGACCACGGACCACCATCTGATAAGAGTTTTGCTTTTAGATGTTTTATTACAGAACGTGTATGAAACCCATGACCAAAATAGTCATACATTCTGTCATTGTGTTATTTATGGATTAGTCTCAGGTGGTCAGACCCTCCATAGCAGAGGGTCTAACCACTCTCATTGGCTGGGCTGTTACGGAAGTTGACCATGCATTTTTTTTTGGTCTTATGGGGCGGTCCTTAAACACTTTTCAAGCATTGTGTGCCAGATGTATTTATCTACGGCTGGCTACTGTGAGACTACTTATGGATTTAATTATTGTGGAAATTAATTATTGCCCTTTTTTCTGGGTACCCCCAACCCCCTCAAGGACCCCTGGGTGTCCCTGGACCCCACATTGAGAACCACTGCTTTATAGGATGGGACAGTACTGGCCACATCTCACATGGAGTGTGTCCATGGAGTCTTGTGCTTGCAGTACAGGCCCTCCCACACTAGAGGGCCTTCTTGCCTGCACAGCCGAGGACTCCCCCTCTGGATGCACTCTGCAGTCTGGCATTTTGAACTCCACTGATGCAAATGATGAAAGGCTGTCATTTTTCTTTGTCCAGGTTTTGGAAGTGTCAATAGGGGGCGATACCCTCAGACCTCTTCCTTTGACACTGCTCCTGTCTTTCTCCCCACTTTTGACACTAACATCATCCAAAAAGGGGTCAGAATCACTTCCATGCGACATATTGTAGTAGACGCACGTAGGAGTTTGAGGCTTAGCCATTTCCTCAAGCTCTGATGAGGATATGACTGCAAGGGGTTTGTGCTGGGTGTGTGTGGGGGAATCCTCACTATGGTTCTCCTGAGCCGTGTCATTGGATGTAGTATCTACATTATCATACATCCCCATGTCGATTGGAGGGGATCTTCTGATTAGGTGATTCTCCTTGAGAAGCCATCTACCTTGGTCAATCAAAACCCCATCATTTAAATCTACTTCTGAGGGGAATGGGATGCGCTGTGCTGCATCTACTGCAGGCTCGGTGTCTATCTTTAAAGAGCTTGCACCACTGAAATAAGACAGATCCTCCCTAGACGCTTTAGTCGCAGAGTCATGAGAAGACAAGCTCCCCCCACGTTTTCTAACGGACTGTTTTGAGTCAGCGCGTTCCGCATTAGGCATATCAGTCATGTGTCTTGAATGTCTGGAGTCGGAAGACGGACTCTCTGAAGGCTCTTCTCCACTCTCTGTGACAATGTCTGTGGATTCCTGACTTTTGTATCCGCCACTGGCCGAAGTCTCTGGCCTGTAGTCCGATAAATCGGAGGTGCCGGGGCTCGGGAGACGCTTTACACCGTATTGACTATCCTCTCTGCTTTTGGGAATGATCAATTGTTTGGTGTGTCTAACCCGAGCGTTATCTGACTCTATCCTAACGTTACCTCGAGCATCATACGTGAATATAAGTGAAGAAGATTGTAGGGCAGAGTTAACAAAGTCAAGTAATTCCTGTGATATTTCCATCGGCTGGGGGAAACTGCTGCATATTCTTTCCTCATCCGCTCCCTCCTCTCCGTCATCTGTTATAAGCTCATTGAAGGTATCAGTTCGATGACCCTTGCCATCCTCACACTGACCATCAGATTTATGTGCTGATTCTACATAATTGTCTGTTGTCTTGGTATCCTCATAGTCAGGCTGGTCCTCCTCACAGCTACTCTGCTGCAAATAGTGGGCTTCCTCTAACAGTCTTTTACCAACATTAGTCTCAGCAATACTGTCTGCATCGGCGCCAACAGGTTCACTGACTAATCTATTTTCGCCCCCCTCTTCACCTAGATCTTCCCCTTCCCCCTCCTGCTCGGCTCCCACCACTACATCGACCTCTCTCTGCTCTTCTCCTATCGCTTCGTCCTCCAGAGCATCTACCTCCTTCTCCTGCTCCTCCCTCCTCTCTTCAGCTTCGTCCGACTTTTTCATCTCCTCAAGAACCTCGTCCACTTGGTCTTCCTCATCTCTCTCCCCAATAACCTCATTCACATCTTTTTCCTCGCTCTTTTCGGGAATCGCATCCTCAATAACCTCATCCGATTCCTCTTCATCGTTGTTCTCCTCAATAATTCCATCCTCCTCTTCTTTCTCAACACCCAGCTCCACCCTATCCTCCTCCTCATTGTTAACCTCATCAACTTCTCCTGGTATCCTCTCTTTTTCTCCCTTGCCAATCTCCTCATCCTTCACAGTCTCTGTTTCTCCTAATTCTTTCCTGTCAGGGTCTGTTTCCTGAACTTGGTCAGGTTCTAACTCAGCCAACCTCTTGGCCTCTTCATTAAAGAAGTCATCTGTCTCTCCAGCAGGCAAGTGGCCATTTTCTTTATCTTCTCTCACAGATGCCTCAGCAATGTCCTCAGCTATGCAGTCAGTATCAGGCTCTGGTGACTGTTTTATCTCATCGTGATGAGAGTCTGAGTGGTCTCTTTCCTTTTCTACATAGGTGCTCTGCTCTACCGCAGGATCAAATCTTTTAGTTTGTTGGAACGCTGAAGAAATGTCTTCTCTAAGGTCTTGTGGCATGTTGAGCTCCTCCATAAGCTCACCAATACCCACATGTTGATCATCAAATGTGTCACCCCCTTCAGAGATAACATCCAGTGCAAACTCTTGTTCTGAACATTTTTGAGAGGGAGGTTTGCTTTCAAGCCTTTCCCTTAGAACCCGGAAACCCTCCCAGCGTTCTCTGAAGTGAGAAGACGTTCTGCTCTGCAAATCTGCCAGACTTGCCCTCTGCTCATCCTCATCCTCAACAGTAGAGATTTTCTCCAAGGATTTCATCAGTAGCATGGCCTCCGAGGGGCTTTTTGAGTCACAGCTGTCTCCCGCCACAGAGCCTGCTAAGGTATCTCGCAGAGCCATTACCCACAAGAATGAAAGCAAAGCTTTGGATGATGAACCAAACACTGAAGCCACTTGTGATGAGAAGTCAGGAAGCCTGCCGGACTCAGATGCTCCTCTGATGCAGTGAATTGAGGAACAAAGTTGCCGCACAACATGTTTGATCTTTGCTTTGGGGCTGAAGAGGTTGGATGTGGGAGATGATTCGTCGTCAAATGGGCCAATGGCCTGAGCAGATTTGTACGGCCTCAGCGGGCTCCCCTGGTGTACAGGCTCAACTCTGACACTTGGCATTGAGGCACATAAAGCCTTTGCTTTCTGTGTTTCAGTGTTTAGCACAGCTGTGCCAGACACTGATAGACAAGAACCAGATTTTGGGACAACATCTCCATGTAATGAATAATCATCTGTATTAGCCTGGCATTCACTCCTAGCCTCAGATTCAGAATCAGCGCCCATGTGAAACACAACCTTTGTGTGAGGTTGTGATTCCTCTGTGATTGCCTCCTCTGTGCACGGCACTGAGTCTGAGCTCACATTCTGCAGCCAGTTTTCTACGTACTGGTGGATATCAGAGGGTGAAGGATTGAGAGATGGCATTGAAACACTCTCACTCAGCTGTAAAGTTCGTTTTGGCGATAATCTTCTGTTCTCATTCATTGATTTTTGCTTGGTAATCACCCTTTTCCCTGGCAAAAGCGACTGTTTGGGTTGTAAAATATCTAAGATGTTTTTCTTCATCGGAGGTCTTGTGGTTCCTGACTCAGGAGTATTTACATTGTGACCATTATCCCTATTCACGTTAGTTTGTTTCTTAGATGAAGGCATTTTCACATTTTCAATGTTCGGCAATACGTCTAGTTTCCTCCTGGGTGTTGTGTAATCTCTACTCGCTTTTTTCTTTGTTTCTTTTCTCTTGCCCTTTTGACCATTTTGATCACTTTCTGATAAACTCAGAGTTTTCTTCCCTAAGCTGGAATGGCTGAGCTTGGCAGTAGATGGATGTTTGCTACTCTTTGAGATGCTGGCCATGCTACCCTTTTGCTTTTTATCTGTGCTACTTGTTGAAGGTGAACTCCTACGTTTCCCAGAAGGCTTTATTGTCTTTCTCTTCTTCTCCCTTTGAACAGCGTTGCCTTTTGTTAACGCATCTGTGGCCTTACGTGGAGTCTGAACTTGAGAGTTTGCTGCAATCCGGGCCTCATTGTCAGTAAAAGAGGACAAATTATTGCTAATCTCATGTGTGGGAGATCTCAGCTCTGACGACAATGACAAGATGTCCTCTTTCTGTCTGTGTAGCGAGTCAGCAGTGGCTGGTTGACAGGTAAAGTCTATGTCACAGGCATTGCTAGATGAAAGTGGGCCCGAGTCAGTTGAAGCTGGTTTACTCCGTGGCATTGGAGTGGAACCATGCAAAGCTATCTCCTCTTTGCTATTATTTTCAAAATAGTTGTCATAGCTGCCTTGACTCTCATATATGTGCATCACAGACTCTGTCATCTCCATTCCATTATTTCGTATCTGGAGGACCTCTGCTTTTTTGCTTGCCTCAGCAGATACTATTTTCCGAGGCTTTGGGACTGGTCTGTTGCTGCTGCTGCTGCTGTGCCTTACCACACAGTATCCCTCCGTTGTCTCACCATCAGCTGTCCTTTCCATGTAGGTATACTGGCCCAGGGTGCTCTCTTGAACCCCTGATTCTGTCACCATCTTAACGCTCTCAACAGATGCCTTCTTCTTAATGCGTCGAGGACCCGGTGTAGGGGTGCGTTTGAAACTGAATTTGTTTTCCTCCAAGGCCATGGGACTGTAGACTCGCTCGTCACTGAAGCCAACACCCTTTCCCGCTACAGAGGGATGCTTCTCTTCTTTCTTTGCATCTTCACTGGTACCAAGTGGGTCTTCGGCCATGGCGTTGTTCGAGTCGGGTGAGCTGTTGCGTGACTGAGACTTTGAGGCACAAGCTGGCCTGTGGCTAAGGCCGGAGCGGCTGAGGGTGGTAGTCCAGTGGAGCATCTCCTCCTCCTTAATGGTGAGACGCACTTTCATCTCTACCGTCATGCTGCCATCTTGGTTAACACGGAAGGACTTTTCAATGTCGCCATCTTGAGGTACTATGCAAGCATGACGTTCATCGTCCACCCTAACATTTTCACAAGTCTCCACATCTGAGGATGTATGATACTGGTTGACCTCTGTTTCAAATGATCTGTTGTGGTGAGGTAGTTGCTTATTCCTGCTTCCATTTCGAGACTTGTTTATCTGGTTGATGATGTACCTCTCTGATGATAAGGAAAAATTCCTTGAGCCTCTCCCACTGGAGGAGAAAGATTTGTCTTTCTCTTTAGTTCAAGATGTTTGAGATAACAATGTTCATGAATAGATCAAAGTGTGTGTGTTTGTGGAAGAGAGGAGAGAGAGATAGAGAGGTTATTAAAAGATTGTTATTACCTTCAGAAAAACATCATGCAGACCATTTGTATTATAATGTTTAACAAACAGGGGAAAAAGAAAAGTACTGAATTTCAGCTGTGAATTATGCTTTAGCAGTAGCTGTTTGCATTCACAATTATTTACCATAGCCTAAAACATGAGTGCACGGATTGCCCCTTCCTCTTATGTGTGATGTCATGCTGATGTACAGATGTTACTCATTTAGTTTCACAGTGTTAGTGCAGTGTTACTGTAGTGTTACTGCAGTAACACTACAGTAACACTGCTGCAGTAGTGTTACTGTAGTGTTACTGCAGTAACACTGCAAAACTAAATGAGTAACATCTACACTACAGCATGCTTAAACTAGATAAGATGAAGTTAGCCATGGCAGTTAGGGGTACATATTCTGAGGTAAGATTTGTGAGACAAACATGAATCCATAAGGTCAACAGTATTAAAGGCAGTTTAGAGTACAGCGATTAATGATCGCCCGACGAGCAACGCTGAACATTAATCATCACTGGACGCTGATTTTTGGCGCTGTCGCTCCTAAAAAGCAGGAAATCACAAAAAGTGTGGACCAAAGCAGCTCAAAAGGCAATAGTATATACAAAGTGAAAAAAATTGCCTAAAAAAACTCCAAGTAGCTCCTAAAAATCATAAACACTAAGCGATAGGAGAACACAATGCAGAGGCGCAGTTTTATTTCATTTGCTTCATTTTCATTTTCTCTCAAGACATGGAGGTAGAAAAACAAGAGCTAGCAGTACTTTCTTGAGCCAGCGATGGGGTCAAAGTTGAATCCAAATGAAGTCTTGGCGATGGTCGCAATCATCATCGTAAAGATGCCATATCGCCCGTCGCTGGAAGTATAAACATTATATGGTTGCCACCGACGATGGAATATGATCATGGTCCGTCGCAACCGCCATCAATCGCTGTACTATAAACTGCCCTGTAGCTTTGGAAGATCGTTCCTTGCATTCAAATTATTGATTAGGCTCCCCTATATGAATGCCACATGAACGTCTTTGTTGAATATGGCATATAGCAATTTACCAATAATATGGATTAATTAACACTTACGTTCTTGAGGCTGCACCCCGGATGGCTCCACAGTGTCCGAGTAGATTGATTGTGCCATTTGTCCTATTCTGGGAACCCCATGATTTCCTAATCTGAAGGGTTCGTTGCCTGCTGCTATGATGACTCCGGAGCACAAGATTAGTGCAGAAAGACCATCAACCTGAAAGGGGAATGGAGAAATCTTGTTAATTCAAATTAAAACACTTAATATAGAAGTCACAGCTTTGAATGAGTGTTGTACGGTAGTCACACCCAGTGTAAGTAATGCCAAGTATTACACTGCTGGCTTATTATTGACATTTAAAGAGAAAAGAGACATCCAATTTGTGATGTAATTTTGTTTTACACCTATACAATCAATACTATCCCTCTATGTCAAATGTTATAGAGCAGACCAAAGATCATAAATGATAAGGAACTTCTAAAGGAGAGTAGTTTGTTGTTAAAGGACAGATGGATGGATGGTGGGATAACAGGATGATAAATCAAAGGTGTGGTCAAGAGTTTGATAGCACCTCTTAGCCTGTCTTGGAACTTGGAACAGTTATGGTGACCATGTAAAATCCCTGATTCCTTGTCCTTTGTAAGTGGTGCAGCCACTTCTATACGTGACATGAGCGTCCATCCATCCCTTTGTAGCATGAGAAAAGGGGTGGGGCTAGTGAAGAGGGGCCATAGCTAGGGATAGAGAGGGGCGGGGCTAGTGAAGAGGGGCCATAGCTAGGGATAGAGAGGGGCGGGGCTAGTGAAGAGGGGCCATAGCTAGGGATAGGGAGGTGGTAGAGATGCTGCATTCGTTTATGGCCGGAGCTGGCAAGTGGAAAACGTGTCATCTCCGACCTGCATGCGTTCAAGCTTCAAGCCTTCAAGACGCAAAACCATGGATGCTAATAGCTGTTAGCTGTCTAAGCTAACAGCTAATAACAACATTAACGTTTAATTGCGTGGGTTTAACCAACTACTGTATTGGTGTGCTGATTAATCTGAAAGCTTACTATTGTTGAAAAGAAAAGAAGAATGTGCCAAAAAAGTGTTTTGAATTCATACAATCGTGGGTGGCCATGTTGGAATGACGTCAAATGACATGCTGGGAGCAACTAGGGGTTGAGAAATCATAACCGAGTTTGCGAGTAGGAACTCGGAGTTAACGTGCCGTTTTATTAGATTTTGCTAGTAGCAATTGGCAATTTGCGACCTCCCAGTTATAAACGAACACAGGAGTTGGGATTTTGAGAGGTGGCTAGGGGGATGTGGGTGGTGGGATGGGGGAAAGGAAGGGGCGGAGCTAGGGTAACGAGGTGTCCATTTGTAGCACGATGTCTGTTTGTAGCATGAGAGGATAGACAAATCAGGAGTAGTGTCCTATGCATATTGACCTTATGTAGCCCCGCCCACTTGACCCAGTTGTGTTACGACTTCCTGTTCAAAACGCTGTCTGTTTCAAACCATAGTCTGACTGTACTGTCACAGCAAGTGTAAACACAACAGGAAGTAATTGGCTGAGCCCTGCATTGGAACATAAGGTGAATAGAGAGGGAGAAGGGGGCCGACCTGCGAAACCTGCACCACTTGCTTCAACACCTGGTTGTGATTTGTATGATTTAAAGTGAAAACACAACACAAAAATGTTCTGTTCCTGTACCCACGCCAACGCATTTCTGGGTTTTAGGACTCATTCCTGCGACACTCTATTGACATGCCAATACTTTGCCTAATATAACCTCATCTATACTTCTCTAGATTACTGGTAAGGACAAAAACAAGAGCCATGGAAAAACTGATAAACGATTTTCCTGATTAGTAAGTTCATATTTGCCCCCAAAGGACTCTATCAAGACAAAAGTGAACTACCTATTTCAAAAAGGAAGCTCTTATTTTATTAGCTTCTAAACCCGAAGTAAAAATCACACATTATCAGTTTACAGAAATACTTACTCTTCTGCCATCTGCGGAGAACAGTTTCAGTACGGGGAACTGCATGATCTGAGAAAGATAGTCTAGCAATGCATCAAATGTTGGTGCAGTTCTCCTTTGCAACACAACTGTGCGCTTGATGGTAGGATCCTTATTCTTGATGAGCACAAGCCTCTTCGGTGTCCGCACTGCCACCCTATCCGTGACCTTTGCTGGCCTGTTAATGACCTCACTCCTTCTGCCAAACTGACCAATCGGGAGCCCCTGGCGCCCTCGTCGCCCCGCACTGACAGGTCTGGTGGTGTTCCACGGTACCTGCCGCCGGTGAACTGCGTCCAGGTTTAGCGGCTTGACTCGTTTCTGATCAGAACACACATAGGATCCCCCGTCATGTAAGTCATCCAAACCCTTAACGAGGTGGATCCCGCGAGGTGTGGTTATGGTCCTTACTCCAAACGGCAGAGGCACTTTCTTGGACAGGGCATCGAGTAGGGCATCAAACGTCTTGAAGGTGCGGCCATTTATGACCATACGGCACCCACTGAATTTGTGGTCCCCGCTTTTGTAGAAACATACTCTTTTAGAGGCCGAGGGATCAAATGGTCTGGAGGCCAACGTCTGTACGCTCCCAGAGGACACTCGCTGGCCAGGTGGTTCTTGTGGGGATCTGTTGCTCATATTGTCTGGGGGTGGCTAGAAAGAAAGCAGAGAGAGAGAGGATGATTGGTGGTTTCAGTTTTATGGCAAATTATGCATCAGTGGTTGAATTTACATTGACAGATGATAGATTAAGTAGGATAAAGACCATTATGTTAATTTCCTGAGACTTTATGAGGCCTATTGGGATCCTTTCCCCTGGAATCCCTATACAACCACATTTCACCTATAACTTGCCTTGCTTATATTCCTTACTCTTTATCTTCTCCCTGTTTTGATGAAGCACACACACACACACACACACACACACACACACACACACACACACACACACACACACACACACACACACACACACACACACACACACACACACACACACACACACACACACACACTTAGCTCTCCTTCGTGAGGTGAAATAGTTTATAAGCAGAGCTGAAGCAACAGAGATTTTGAGGCCTCTAGTGCAGGGGTACCAAAATTTAAGAATGCCAGGGCTCACTTTGAAATCTGAAAATCATCCGGGGACCCACCCAACCCTTTAGTCACACAACTCTGATCAACACACGTGACTAAAATGATGTATTTCCCTATAAAGTTATATTTTTCATTAAGAGAGCATGTGAACTTGGGCAAATTGATAATCCCTCCACATACA
Organism: Poromitra crassiceps; assembly: GCF_964638095.1. Classification (NCBI taxonomy): domain Eukaryota; kingdom Metazoa; phylum Chordata; class Actinopteri; order Beryciformes; family Melamphaidae; genus Poromitra; species Poromitra crassiceps. The sequence continues at coordinate 32,994,373 of NC_139635.1, forward strand.
AAAATGTATGTACCGTAACTGTGCATTACGTCAGCAATTTTCTATAGTCAAGGGTAATGAAAATAGTTTACCATTTAGTGATGAATACAGACAACATGAATAGGCTACTTAATACACTTGCTCCTGAAATCTGGTAGCTCTTAGCCTCAGTCGTAAAATATCACAGTAGAGCAGATCATAATCTACTTAACATGAGAAATTCTCCATGTTAGAGCAACAGCTCAGGCACCGTTATATATTGTTATGTAAAACCTTTCTTATGTTATGATGATCTATGGTAGAGATAACAGACAGTCTAAGGAACAACATCTCACAACAGAATCTACTTGATTATATAATAAGATATTTACAACACAACCCAAATACTGTTTGGATATTTTGAACACAAAGTTATTGTAAGGTTGATTTGTAATAAACGGCGTAATAAAGGGGTAGACATAGACAGGCCATAAAGCCACGGAAACATGTCACCTATAAAGTAATTAGACAAACTAACACATCGAATGTATGAAAGAAAAAGTTTAAATGACGGCAAACAACTTCTAAATGGAAATATAACAAATGGATCTTACCGTATCTCACATTTTCTCTGAATGATAATGGCAGAAACAACAGAAAGTGTGCAGCCACTCAGTACTCTAGCTAGCGCTGGTCAAAGCTTCTCAGCGGCAGTCGAAGGCTATTTTGGGACATGCAACATGATGGCCAATTTGCTTAATCTTTGCTCACACTCAATCAGCATATCAAAATAAGGAAACTAATAAAGGGACCACAAGGAACGGCCTGAACATGCTGCTGCCAGTGCGCTTTAAATGGTAGTATTAGAATTACTAGAAGAATGAAGGGCAATATTATCATTTTACCTGCATGTGTGGGAATACAAATATATTTGGTCAACAGACAATAATGCATCATGAATAATATATCCCCAATCTCAGTTAGAAAAAAGAAAATGTGCTTTCTGCACCATTAAACATACGTAAATGTCTAGCTGGTGATTTGAACTAAGAGAGAATGAGAGCGAACGCAATTTGAGTGATTGTTGAGTAGGTGAGTGAGACGAAGAAGATTGAGTGAATGGTTAAATGAGAGAATGCAGGAGGGAGTAAAAGTGAATGAGAGGCTAATGCATTCAAATGATACATTTCTCCTGCTCCAAAGAGAGACCAGATGGCTGGCACTGCTTGTAATTTCCCAGCAGCCTCATAATCAGATTGGAGGTGTCTTGGCCTAATAGGGATTACAGTAGGTTACAGATTTTGCGCCCTTGCTGACAGCATGTGGTACGGTACGATGCGGTCTTAAGAGAGCACCTTTACCTAGCAGCAGGTATTGGAAATCCACCATCAGATTTCAACAACAACAAAGATACAACATGCCTACATAGTACTTATTAAATATGCTGAAACAATTTGTAACAACTGCAATCAAAATGTTCTCACAAAGAAACCATTGTTGGAGGGCCATGTTTATTGCATCATCTACAGACCTGTTGGCTCTGTAGGCGAACTGCAGGGTGTCAAGGACTGGGTCCAAGATGGATTTTAGGTAGGACAGAACAAGACGCTCAAAGGACTTCATGAGCGCAGAGGTCAAGGCGACAGGCCTGTAGTCTTTTAATGCCACAGGTCGTGTCTTTTTGGGGACGGGGATAATAATTCAATGATACTATCTTATCTGTGCAAGGTGTCAGGAGGGATGGGCAAAGATTTTGTTCAATCAATTGTAGGGATGTCACAATATATCGTCCCACAATATATTGCGATATCAAAACGTGACAATATGTATCGTTGAGATGAAATCTCATATTGTGAGAAAAAGAAGCTGAACATGGTGGGACTGATCTGCATCTAATTGCATGCTCGCTCTTCTTTTCATTGCTTTGTTTGAACAGACGAGGGACATTACAGACACGGAGGATGAAAATGGTGAAATTACTCAAATTAGCGCGGAGGATGCCCCCTCAACTTCAACAAATCGATCGCAAAAAAATATTGTTAAAATATCGTATCGTTATCGTGAACCCAATATCGTGTATTGTATCGTATCGTGAACTGAGTGTATCGTGACACCCTTAATCAATTGTGGTTGAGCTGAGAAAAATATTATGATGTTGTCATAGTATTTGACCTTTTTATATCATGTCCTGTATACTGTATGGAGTTACTGTAATTAAGGGCATATCACACCTTTTTGTGAGTTGGACCAGTTGCAGTGATTGTGATTGATGAAGCTGCCTGACCTCCAATCACTTGTTGAACTGTTTGGATTAGGAAGGTCACTAAATAGCGTGTCTAGCACTGCAGCATATACAGTAAATATAGTATAATATATTACCAGTGTGGCATCAGGGTGGCCTGAGGCTGTCTCATAACCAAGACGTCACAGGTGTAAATCTGCACAACAGTGTACTTGAGAAAGACTCAGAATATATTCCTGCTAACTCATTGTAAATCACTCTGGGTATAGAGCTGGACAACTGTCAAAAATGTCTGTTTACTGCTTATACTGACTTTTATTCTAGACCTCTGCCCGTAGGACCAGGGCTGAAAATACAGTAGCCCAATGTTATTGTTGCTGACCAGATGGTGACCAGAACCCAACAAACCAGTGCGAGAAAGAGTATGTTTGTGTGGGACACGTTACCAATGCTGAGTAGGGCTGCAACTAACGTTTAATCTGTCAATTATTTTCGACTAATTGATTAGTCGTTTGGTCAATAAAATGTCACAAATTGGTGAAGAATGTTGATCACTTTTCCCCCAAAGCCCAAGACGACGTCCTCACATGTCTTCTTTTGTCCTGACCAACAGTCCACAGTCAGTTTACTGTATAAGACTAAAGACACCAGAAAATATTCACATTCACATTCGCAGAAGCTGGAACGAGATAATTATTAAATTAAAAAATTTTCTTAAAAATGTGTCTAAACAATTACCAGTAGGCTAATCGATTAATTTAAAAAAATTGGTGATTATTTTTTTGTCAATCGAATACTTGTTGCAGCTCTAATCCTGCCTAGTCTAAAATGTTGATGTCTAATTAAAAAAAACATTTCTATTCTGCCCCTGTGAGTGAGTAGTATATAGAAGAAGCAGATAAAAAAAATAATGTAAGCTAAGTAGGCTATTTAGATTAAAGAACTTTGTTGTGCATTAAAAGTGTTCATTACATTACATTAGGCTACATTCTGTCATTTAGCAGACACTTTTATCCAAAGCGACCTTTTTACTCAATGGTTTTCCTGCCTTCAAAACACCATAATATTAAAGTTATTCAGACGTTTATGGTAGAACCAATCTCTCTCTCTCTCTCTCTCTCTCTCTCTCTCTCTCTCTCTCTCTCTCTCTCTCTCTCTCTCTCTCTCTCTCTCGCTCTCGCTCTCTCTCTCTCTCTCTCTCTCTCTCCTTTTGACTTTTGAAAATTATAGCCAATCAAAATGTGGGACATCGTCTCAATATTTGGGACAGTGGGAAAAGGCATGAAAATGCATGCTGCGCAGATCTTCTGCATAAGAGCAAATTGTTTGGTGTTGTTCACAACAATAACAATAACATAAATGGTCGTCTTCATGTGTATGCTCTGGTGCACACCAGAGTACGTTAAAATTATATTATATCATTTTAACTCCCCACTTATTATTGGCATGATAGCCCACATTTGTTATCCAAGGCCCCGATTAGCCACGCAAGTGGCACTTTGACGCCATCTAGCGAAACTTTGCGATATTAACAAAATATGCAACCAGGCATTGCTTGATGGTGTCTGTGCAGAACATATTGATATTCATCAACGTAACTAGCTATCTAGTTGTTTATAATAAAAGTGTGCCCCTGTGATTAATTAGTGTTTGATCGCCGAGTGACGTGATAGTTCCCAGATTCTATCTCGATTAAATCGCCTTCAAACTCATGCATCAACTAGTCAGGTCTGACTGGTATACAACCAGAGGATCGGTGTGCGGTCCGCCAACACAGGACGCCGTTTTACTCAGTGGCGTGGTCTTTTGTCATTACCCTTTCTTTCCCATTTGCTTATTTCTATCTTCCAGTAAGTTAAATCAGTCAATATGGGGAAAAGGGAAGAAGAGGAGATAATTAGAATTGCGAAGAAAATGGATAAAATGGCGCAGAAGAAAAGTGGGGTGAGATGTCTGACATGAATGGATGCTTGCTTGCCTATCTAGCCGTCCTGGATGATGTTATGTTGTTGGCTAACGTTAGCCCTAATGGACAGTGGTAGTTTAGCTACTGAGTGTAGCCATTTTAGCTGTTAGCTAGTGTAGCTACAGGCAACAAATATTACAACAGTAAAATCTACGCCCTCAATATTAAGCCCTAGCCCTAATATGCCCCGTTAGCTAGCTAGCGGCTAATAATATTACCTGCAAGCCTTCCCAACTTCACGCTTATTTTGGCATAGGTGACGTTAATTAGCTATTCACTCCAGTTAGTTAGCCGACTGGTTAGCCTGTGCTCTGGGTCCTTCGTAGTAAACAGTTTACTTTAGTTGATAGTTGATCACCGAATTAAAGTTTAATTTGGACACTTTTGATACTAGTTTTCCTTTTTTGCAGATGTATTTTAAATCAATTGTAATTAAATAAAATCATTATTTTTGGACTTCTGTAGCATCATGGAAGTGCAAGCTGAATTAGCCGTCTAGTGTCAGGTACTGTATGTAGTTAGCTAAACATCATCAACGCTTTCGATAATGTTATCCTATGGCGACTTCCACACTGTCTGTCTGTGTGTGTGTGATGACAAGTGTTTTTATTTTAGCCGTTTAACTAACTACAGTAATTGACTGATTAATTTTAGTAACTGAAGTTCAGTTTGGGTGGCAAATATAGTCATTCTGGCTAACTGAAGATATGAGAAACCAAAACAAATCAGAGGCAAAGTTGATACATTATGTAATGCAAGACCTGCATTGGAGCAGAGCAAAGCCACAGGCTAAAATTTGACATAATTACTCAATTGACAAGACTCTGGACAGAATCGATGGATGTGATGGGAAAGATGGCAGAATATGATCCAGCACTGTTATGTTTAGGTTGAAGTCTTGCTATTAGTTGACATTCAGTATGAGTTGGGTTGAAATGTTTCTCAATGCATGCCCCTCTCCCCTGTAGTCTGGGGCTTTGGATCTACTGAAGGAGCTGCGCAGTGTCCCCATGACTTTGGAATTGCTTCAGGTATCTTTGCTCACTTTTTAACGTTGCTTCTTCTCCTCTGCACTGCATTTAAGCTCAGAGACACTAACACAAAGTCTGTCCACAGTCTACCAGAATTGGGATGTCCGTTAATGCCATCCGCAAGCAGAGTACCGATGAGGAGGTGACATCCCTAGCTAAATCCTTGATCAAATCATGGAAGAAGCTTTTGGGTAATTTATTACTTTGGAAGTCTACCTGTACTTGAAAGTGTGTGAAATTTGACTATTTTGTGTCTATGTTTTTGATTAGATGGATTGTAATTGTGCTTGCCGTTTTCTTCATGTCTGCTAGGGCGCATCAAAGCAAAGCAGCTGATGTTCAAAACTGTAAATGCTCATTGTGCAAGTTTTCATGTCATCTTACCAAGCACTTTACTGTGTTGACCTGACTGCACATTACTCTGGTATCTACTGTGTTGACCTGACTGCACGTTACTCTGGTATCTACTGTGTTGACCTGACTGCACGTTACTCTGGTATCACTTGACTGTTTTCAATCGGATTCCAGATGCCGAGCCTGGAGGTGGAGATAAACCTTCAGAGGAGAAGAAGAAAGACCAAACGACACCTGTTGTCTCTCCCTCGGAGGGAAGCCCAGAGGCAAAAGAAGAAAGGTAACAGCAAATTGAGCAAACATCATTCGTTTAGCATTACTGATGTCCATTGCCGTTTCCCTGTGGAAATGGAATGGAATTGATGTTTAATTTTTTCAATATTGTTGATTTGGTGTGCAGCTGAATAAGTGCCGTTTTTGCTCCCATAGCAGCTCCAGCAGTAACTCCAGCAGCAAGAGCGAGCCTGCTGATGTTTCAACCAACACACTCATCTCCACCTTCCCACGTGCTCCCACCACCTCTGACTCCGTTAGGATCAAGTGCAGAGAGATGCTGGCCAATGCGCTGCAGACCGGGGGTAATCCTATTATTATTACAATAATAGGACAAGTTCTCATCAGAGGATATCCATAATGGATTTGTGGTTATTCACCATAGGCTTTAGTTGTTGTTTTTAAACATTTTTTGCCCGCCTCCTGGTCTTCCTTCATTCCAGATGACTATATTGCTATTGGTGGTGATTGTGATGAACTTGGAGCACAGATCGAGGAATATATCCTTCAATGAATGTTGTGACTGTGGTGGTTTTAAGGGTGAACTGGAAATACATTTTTTGTTTGTTTTGTTTTTGTTGTTGGTATATTGGTATGTACTAACAATGCAGTATATTGCCCCCGCTGGCTCTATATATTAATTTATTTCCTGAAGCTCAAAAATGACGCTGCTCTAGAATTGAGTTCCTTGACCTGCTACCACGTGTTTTCCAAGAGTTTAAGAACACAGACATGAAATATAAAAACCGAGTGCGGAGCCGGATCGCCAACCTGAAGGATGTGAAGAACCCCAATCTGAGGAGGACCGTGCTGTGTGGCAGTGTGTCCCCCGAGCGCATGGCCAAGATGACGGCAGAGGTGTGTTCATGGCTTAAAGCTGTTCGATCAGGAACAAATGGCACATCTTCAACCCCATTCTGGATTATGCAGTTGTGTTTTTCTTATGTTTGCTCAAAGTTCAATTTCATGTGGCCTAGGCATGCAAACTTGTCATTTTTTGGCGTCATTCGGCATTTTGAATCCAAAATAGGCCATCTACATGATTCGTGGCGATCCAAAGTGTTGTTATGGTGTGTGTGTGTGGGGGGGGTGTATAAAATCCTACACACACTGGAGAAAACTGCTGGTCTGCTGTCACTTCAATCTATGAATGTTAGCTCTGTCGTGCTGCGTGCGTCCAGGGGGGGAAACACGCACGCATAATTTATTACCCTATAGTGAATTATTGAATTATTATAGAAAGCAGCGCGTCTGTGTGCTTCAGCAGCAGCACCTACTGTAGGAAACAGTGGGAACAGCAGTTTAGCCGACAAAGTGAGACCGTTTTAGCCTAAGCCAGGGGTTTTCAAAGTGGAGCCGGGCCTCCCCAGGGGGCTCCGAGCAGTTTCAGAGGAAGCTCAGTGAATGGAAGTGATTTCTTTTACATTAGATGTCGAAGGGACATCAAATAGAATAGCCTAAATGTGTGTGAATTGGTTAAAGAGATAGGTAGTTTTGGGGAATTTTACTGTTTTATCCCACTTTCCCAGAATCAGAAACTAATGCCTTCTGACAGACCTTTTTTTTATGTATTTGGTGTAGTATGAAGTATTTCAAACTGCGATATCAGGCTATCTTGGCACAATTGAGTGCCTATGGGATCAAATAACATGTTAAGCATGATCCCATAGGCATCGAGCGAGAGGACCGCCTTTTTCCAAGCTTTGTCTGGGGGGAGGCCCACAGTCTCAGACTTTGAAAACCCCTGGCTAAGCCAAACATAATTATTGTAACGTCCAAGAATAATCAGTCGATGAGACATCATCTCTTGTTTCGCTGTCATTTTATTGTCACACATACACAGGCTAGTGTGTGTGTGTGTGTGTGTGTGTGTGTGTGTGTGTGTGTGTGTGTGTGTTTTGACCCCTAACCAGGTTGCATGCCTGGTGCCCGTAACCGATCATATCTATCTACCCAGCTTTGTTGGTAAAACAGTGATCAGGAAGGAAGAATTGGTCTTCTCCCAAGTCATATCTCTGGCTCATTGTCAACACCCTTCTGTCCTTGTAGGAAATGGCCAGTGACGAACTGAGAGAGATGAGGAAGAATTTGACCAAAGAGGCTGTCAGGGACCACCAGATGGCCACCACGGGAGGCACTCAGTCTGATATGTTTACTTGTGGCAAGTGCAAGGGGAAGAGGTGCACCTACACACAGGTAAGGGCGGAGATTGTACTGAGATTGCTGCATTGAAATTGTGGCGCTAGTAAAAGCCCTTCTGATTGTTATGGTTGATAGTTGATGGTAAAATGAATAAGGTTAGCAAGCAGTTATGCCAAGCCTGCCTGGTTACAAAGTTTTAGGGTAGCATCGCTACCCATGGCATCATAACTTTACACACTTTTACATTATAGGATAATTGTACTAACTATGTTTCCAAATATTTTATTTGTTTATTTATTTTCTCAGGTAGAACAAAGTTAATTTTGACTTTCTCAACTTCTAGTTTAGAAAATCTGGTCAAAGTTTAAGAACTCTGAACTCTGGTAAAAAAACAAAACATATTGGCATGGTGCAAATTAACTGTACACATTCATTAAAAAAGGACACAAGCTTTGCTGTCCACCATCCAAACATAGACACTGCATTTAGCACCATTTAGAATCTATACCATAAGTATTCATTAATGGCTACGTGGAAAAACAAGGCGTTGTATCCTTTTCTGTGGTATTGGCATGACGATGTACAAAATAACCTAGAAACTGGTGACTTTCTTTGTATTCTTTGATCCAGGAGAAAAGGTTTTCCATGACCTCAACTCATATGGATATAATTGAGCAGCCTTGCTTGTTGAGTTGAGTTGAGTGTCTTGTTGTAACAATGGCTTTGTGCATGTGATCATTCCTAGGTTCAGACTCGCAGTGCTGATGAGCCCATGACCACATTTGTCTTCTGCAATGACTGCGGAAATAGATGGAAGGTATGTTGTTCAACATTGACTTTGACTCACTCATCTCAGTAGTCTTAAATATGGTCAAATTCCATCATTTGCAGGGCCTGAATTTAAGCGTGGGATTGTGGGTATTGTGCATAATTTCATAAATTCTCTCAAATCTAGCATTTAATGCGGCAAATTTGAGCACACATTTACAGCAATGTCTAATAATGTTAGCCAATGTTTGCACCGGTGCAGAACGGATCTCAGTAACAGTCCAACGTGTAACTAAACCAACCCTAAAACCACTTTTTCTTCAGCTGAAAACCAATGGATATGGGAGTTGAGTAGTGTTGTGGATGGATTCAGGTCAAAATCTTGACATTATAGTGCAAAATATTTGAATTGTACACATTTGATTATTTTTAGGTATAGAGACTGCCCTCTACTGGGTGAAACCCGCTTTTTATAATTGAATGTTTTCCGACTAGGTCAAGCTCACGTCACCACCCACCCCACCCCCCTTCCACAAAATCGATAGCACGGCTTTGGAGTTGGCACGCACACTCCTCTCCCCAGCTCAGCAGCAGTCTGCCTGTTGATGTGGGCAAGCAAACTGCTTGTGACTATAGAGAACCAAAGTTCCACCCCTTCCACTAGGGGCCTCCACGCACCAGTGTCTGAAAAAATATGAATGGTGGTGAATGGTGACAATCATTTTTTGGTCCCGTTGGAATTGTGCCATGAGGTACACATGATGTTTGTCAATTTAAAAGATAACTTTGCAAGTCAAGAAAGTTGCATTTTGTGGTAAAACGGTTGCACTGTAAGTTGTAAATCAGAAAGACTACACACAACCAGTCGCATAAGGGACATCTTTCCCGCCAGGCCATGTTGATGTTGATGTGACGTATATTGTGCGACTTGCGAGACAAGAGAATGAGCTGTTGTTGATTGAGCGGTTTCATACAAAACTAAACGTTACATTTCAGTTTTACGCCAAACTGTGGCTTTCTTGACATGCAAAGTTATCTTTTATATTGAGGAAAAATCACCTGTGTAATTTTTTATGTTTTATTTAACCTTTATTTATACAGAGGGGGAGTCGCACTGAGAGCAATGCTCTCTTTTTCAGGAGGGCCCTGTTCACATTCACACAAACAGACACACACAAACACACACACATACCTGGAAGCTGACCAGGAAGTGACTTTGACTCTCTTAACGCATTCAAAGCACTTCATATTCCCCGGGCTGTCATGCCGTTAAACCACATTAATTAAAACGTAAAACCCTCCTCATGCTTTAGCCGAAATGAAACAACCGTGGTCCGTGTCGGACTCCAAAACGGCTAACGTTAAGCTAACTGTGGCTAATGGATGCTCGTGTTTACTTCGGCTCCCGAGAGCTACACGTCTTCTGCCATACAGAAACCTAACAAAACGCAGCGGGCTTCAAGAAAAGTCAGTGAGGAAGCTGGACTAACGTTCCCTGGTAAGTTCTGAAAATATGTGTGTGTTACTGTATTACCGTTATTGGTTATGCTGGGTGGGAAGGCCAGCTGTGCTAACGTTAGAGGCAATGCTACTAAGCCAGCCTCTGCTAAATTGCTTCATAGTAACAGACACATATATTGAGAACTTAGCCCAACATCCTCGCCGACTTTTTTCCCAAGCCACCGGGCAGAGCGAAGCCACGGCGAGCCACACGAGGCGCTGCAGGACTCAAAGAGTGGTGTATCCTCCCGGAGCAGACAGCCAGCAAGCGTGTCACTTTCCTAATGACACTGCATGCACAAGTTAAACAAGAAAAAGCTAGCACTCAAAAAGTCCTTTTCAATATTTAATTTACCTCAGTCAGGAATACAGCAGCACATACATGTTTCGGCCCTACGGCCTTCCTCAGTGTGGTGACACTGACTTTTTGAGTGCTGGCTTTTTCTTGTTTAATTTGTATTCGTGCCGTGCACCGGACCTCTTTGTTCACTCTCCGAGTGTGCTCGCATTTTTCTACTTTTGGACTGCATGCACAAGTATCACACCCTACTCCCCCTCCCCATCCCACCCCCCTCCTCAGCACCACGTCTCCACGCTGCATCTTTCAAAATGAGCACTGAGCGGAGTTAAGCTCACATCTGAGGGTTGCCCTTTAACAGCGATGAAATGAGCCGCTTGATTGGTAAAATGTACGCCGGTGCGCCTTTTACCAGCCGATGTTACAAAACGTCAACTTTGTCTCCACTCAGAGGACGTTTGTCATACAGCAGCCCTGTAAGAAAAGCGTGCGGCAGATTCAGCAAAGAATGGTGATATTGAAGTTGTGGAGAGTGAAAGAACACAGCATGGAGATAAGAGAATAAAGAAAGACGTTGGACACTGATGCAGCTGAAAGAGATGACCACTAAGAGAGGAGGAGAAAGAGACAACGACCAAATTACCGCAATGAATATACTGTAGTTCAGAGAGTGCCTGACTCCAAGTCAACAAGTCTGATGTCATGTGAGCACTTTGCTTTTGTTTGAACAAAGTTCAGTTCAGTGGAAAGAGATGAAGCAGAGGAGAGTACAGGGAAAGAATACAGCATGGAGACAAGACAGAAGAGGGAGCCACCAAAACAAAGCCTACTAAGGACACAGAGAAAGAGACAAACTACAGCATAGTTCAGAGAATGGCTTAAATTGGAGGAGAGCGACAAAACGCAGTCTGAGGTAAGAATAGGACAATGTAAGACCTGGAGTTAAGCTCACTAGTACAGTGATTCTCAACCTTTTCCATACTAAGGACCTCTGATTTAGTACGCGTTAGGGCCACAGACCCCTATTTGATGATATTGTGTCTCTCGGACCCAAATCTGAAAAGGTTTTTATTGCTAGATGATATTTTGTCCAGAATTCCCATACAAATGTTTTTATTGTAGGTAGGTAGGTACTTTTAATCCCTCGGGGAAATTTCTTAGAGAGGTAACAGTGAAACGTCTTGTAAAGGAAATAATGGACATGGTGAAGTTTAATAATCCGTCAATTTGCTGGGGACCCCATCAAAGCCCCTCAAAGACCCCTGGTGGTCGCTCGACCCCATCATAGTATCCTCTCCCCCGCAAAGTGTATAAATCCCTGCTATGTGAAGCATGGAAGGAGGGGAATCAGGCCTGTGTGTGTGCTATAGTAATAAGTAGTAATACATACATCAATAAAAATAAATATTAGATTTATTATTTCAATGTTTACCAACAGTGTCAAATGTAAGGAAAACTGTTACAGCTTAAAAATGCATTTAAAACCATTTTCGGGCAGTGAAAAGCCACTGGTGGGTGCCATACTGTAATTGCAGGTTGTGCCTTTAATGAACTGTAACTATACGGTGTTTGATTTGATCATTGGCAGTCGGTCATTAGTGTTTCCACTTTCCAGGAAAATCTTCCAGTATCTGAGGGCTAAGTTTTTTATTTGTGTTTTGTTTTCTTCTAGTTCTGCTGAATATAAAGGCGCTATCCTTGGCATTCAGACAAGTAGCAAAATTCCCGGACCAGGATTGTGTCATCTGCAACAGATTGGAACTTTGTATTCTGTGGTACCTGGTGTGCAAATTGCCATGTAAAGACACCACCGCTGTTATTTGAATATTTTGTTCATAGGTTCAACTCATTGTCAGACCCCCTTTTTCTTTTAATCATGTTTTTAGCTATTTCTCACTGTCAGATATATGCGATCAATCATGTCTCACTGTTTCTTTTACCATCATTTTTTTATATGTAGTTTTAACACTTTTGACAACGTATGACCCACATTTTACTATTGTTTTGCCCCCCCCCCCCCGTTCCCCCACAACATTGTTTTATTTAATTTCCCAATAAAGTGTAATCATTTGATTAAAAAAATGTTTTACAGTAGTCATCTGTTATGCCATGTCTTCAATCTCTTCAGGTTAATGTGTGATATATGTTAATGATCTCAGAAGACAAAGATTGCATGTGTGGGGGAGGGGGGGGGGAGTATACCATTGTTATTTGAGGAATATTCATCTCATGATTGTTGATGTATGCATATTAATTAATTTGACTAGGGACGGGATAATGTCATTGGCTTAACCACACAGGACACACTTGTTCCTCTGCCTTTATGTGCGTGTGTGTGTGCCAGGTGCATCCTCTCGAGGTTGATCGTCTTGTTATGCTGCCCTATCTACACACAAACCTAAGCCAGACCAGCCACCAATGCCTTGGATAGCTTGTTTTGTGCTATTGAAAATATTTTTTACTAAATCAGGCTATGGCAAAATGTGAATGAAAATGATACAGGGTTCACAATATGGATCGCCTTCTTATTGATTGAATATTGAGTTGCACCTTTAAACATTCATGGGCGTGTCCTTTGCCCTTTATCTGCATTTTCTTTCATGATCACAGGGGATTAAATGGGCGAAGTCAATAAACTGTCATAGGCTTCTCCTGGATTCACCTGGTCGTCTCTTTCATGGAAAGAGCACATGGTGGAAATAATTTGTGCCCACAGTGTCCTGTACTGACCTTTTGAGTGTCGTGCAATGGTTGTCAATCATCATTTTGCTCATCCTCATCTTTATACCCCATTTCACAAATATTTTGATTTGTCTGCTGATGTACTCTAATCTTGCTATAATGAGAAGTGTCCGTGTGTGAGCAGAATTTTGTCCGGCCACAGCTATGCCATTCTACGTGCGATCGGGCTGAAACTTTCAGGAAGTGTAAAAAGCAACCCTGCGGGTGACATGACAGAGCCCTAATTACCTAATAGTGTGATGTCACTCCAGCAAGGGTGTCATCAGTGATGTCATCCTTCCTGGCTGAGGAGACTGGGTGGGTCTAACATCCTGGGGGGTGGGCAGACTGGTTGTGTCTAACTTCGGGGGGGGGGGATCCACCAGTACTTTCAATAGGGACAAGTTAGAATCCAATCACAACTGCAGCCCATACGAGTTTAAAGGTTAATATTACAGGCATGTTAGATTGCTTGAAAAGGTTGCATTGTGGTTTTGTCATCAACAATAATCATTCCAGAGTCAGTAAAATTATTGTGCTTTATTTTATCTTAAAGAATTAAATGCCCACAAGCCATTATTTTCTTGGAGAATAACCGGAAAAAATTAAATATAAATAAACCATATACTGTAAACATTCACATTTTTTTTATGTATTCTTCAGTAAACTTAGCGCAAAATAACATTTCATATAGTAAACAGAAGAAGAAACGACATTTATAGGCAGTATCACTCCAAACCATTGGCTTAGATTGTGTTTGAGGTTGATCTACATGGTGTATCCATCAGCTCAAATTGCACATATTAAGTTACTTAATAACTCTAAGACAAGTAGAAGTGCCACTGTGAAGCACACAGGCTGGCAGACAGAAGTTCTGCTCAGCCAGCCCTATCCAATCCATCCAACTTTTTTGTCATCAACAAAGGCATGTGTTGTCATTAATCTTAATCTGTCATTCATCTACACCATACTGTTTGGTAGCACTACCAAAATGGACTGATGTAGTCACGACGACGGAATCAAGACCATACACATGCGATAATTTGGCCAATGAGAGGGACAGTTTCCAGTAACTGACTTACTGTAAGGGTGCGCCAGGAGCCACCCATATGGCAAGAGTTTGAAAACAACTGTTGCCCATGAGAAAGATGTCACAAAATTGAATGTCAAGGCACTTCCCCATGTGAGGATCTTGTCTTTGAGTGACATGTTTGTGAGGCAACAAAGTAATTCAACTAAAAACTAGCAGAATACATACAAGTATTTAACACTTGGCAGCTCCAATTTTAGTAAGCGGAAACGTTTTCAATAAACGTAGGAACACAGTTTACATGGTAGCTTTGGTGTCACTGCTAAGCTGGCCTGACCCCAGTGTCAATTTCAGTCATCGGTCAATTAGGTAAAATGACAGACAGGCTTTTGAAACTATGATTTTTTTTATGTCACCAAATCTCTCAGTATAACAATTGAATCTTTCAGCAAATAACCCTAGAGCATTTTGCAACCTTAGCCCTACTCTGTAGCCCTCAACGTGAAGAAAAGAAATGTCCCGCTTTATTATTCTCATTCTCACTCATTCTGCTTTATCAACAGTGCATGACTTTATAGTATACTGCTCCATAATACTAAAACATCCTTTGTACTTGCTGGTATCTGTATTGGCAAAATATATTGATAAATAAAAATACTTTGTAAATAAAAATGCGTTCTGATGTCGGACTATGGCAAAAATAACATTGACTGTTTCAATATTGTGAGGCGTTCACTGAGTAACATTTGAATGAAAACAAATCTTGTCTCAACATAGGCTAAGTCAACTACTCTGTGGTTAAGATTGAGTAAAGAAAGTTAATATACCCTTCCATCATTGATTTGAGTTTCTTTAGGGAAACAAATTGCACTCTGTGACAAGAGCTATTGTCACTTTCTGTTATTCACCGATAACCACATTTACTCTGAATCACTCGTAATATCCACATGAACTGGAGTTGCCAAGTTACTGTTCCAGGTACCAAAGTGTGAGGTTAGCTGACAAAAAAACAGGGCGAAACCAAGGTAAATCATACAGTACCCCACAAAGCTGCCTGCAAGTAGAGCTAACATGTAGCCTTTTTGACTTGAGCTTTGATTTTCATACGCAGTAAATAGAACCAGGCATTTCCACATAAAATACCCACCCAATTCCCTTTTTACTATTTACAAACTCATAAATATATAGTCTACAGTAGGAATCATTTTCTCCCCCAGGCAATCATACAAAAAACAACAGACCATAAAAAAAAGACAACACAAATAAAATAGATTATTTCTATCCCAAAAAAAAAAACAGGAAAAAAAGGTATTAGTATTCCTTTGGAGTGTTTTGCTATGTTGATCTGTAGCAGTACTTGTGATGTCGAGCCCTCGGGAGGTTGTTTTGAGACCTGAGTGTCTTCAGTCAGGTGCAGATCACAATAGCGCTGAGATCCCTGGGAGAGGCCAGGCCCGAGTAGTCTGGTAAAACCATCCTGATCACATGACCTCACATTCTGTTCCCCTCTACGTATCAGTCTGGACCCTGAGCCACCTGCATCCCTTTCAGTGGGTGGGAGTGTCTTGCCATGACAGACAACTCCTTCAGCCAATCAGCGTTGCCAAATCCACTCAGAAGAACGGCGAAAACGTCCTTTCCTGTGTTCACTCTAGGCGTTTTGCCAGTGGCGTGATTGGCCGGTCACGTTGTCAACTATGAGGTGGGTCCCTGATTGGACGGGTACATTCTCATTTCTGGAAATCGCTGGGAGCGGACAAGAGCCCAGACTGATACATAGTACAAAATAGAATGTGTAAGTCCACGTGATCGGGTATACCAGGCTAAGGCCTGAGGCCCGGTTCGTGTAATCCTACACTGAACATACAAAGAAATTAAAAAAGGGTGGGTGTGTGTGTGTGTGCGTGCATCTGTGTGTGTGTGCGCGTCTGTGTGTGTGTGTGTGTGTGTGTGTGTGTGAGTGTGTGCGCGTCTGTGTGTGTGTGTGTGTGTGTGTGTGTGAGTGAGGGGGCGGGTAAAGAGAGTTAAAAGATCACAGGTCATTTACCACCCTAAGATTCGGGGGACTGCTCTGACAGTGTGTTGAGCAGGTTTTTGTAGGCTGGGGAGTTCATGTAGCGGGGATAGGAGTCTCTTTGCATTAGTGTATAGATCTGTAGCTGAGCATCGTCGAACGTTTGGGAGGTGGGCTCCAGCATGTTCCTGTTGATCACCTCGCGCACGCGGGAGTCGAGGCTCACCTGGGGGTCAAGGAAAAGGAAAATTAGAGAGAGGACAGCGTCTCAGCCCGCTTTCCCAGTAACTTTCAAACTATTTCTTGGGAAGGTATAAGAGGAACATTCTTCACTCAGACATCGTGAAGATCTACCCTCAATATCAACACTGTTTTAGAAGAACAATAAAGTCAAGAGCTGTGAGACCTCTTTAGGCGAGAGAATGGAGATGTAGTCTTCGTAGATGCCCCGGGCCTTCTCCTCGATCTCACTCTTGTCAGTCTCTTTGATGAACTCCTCACAGGCGAGCCAGAAGAGCATGTTCTCCTCACTGAATTCAGTGCGAAGAAACAGTCGGAAGGTGGTCCTCCCGGTTGGGCAGCACATCAGCTTGTCAAACGACTGCCCCCATGCACGCACCTCGTCCAGTGTGGGCTCAGGACTGCAGAGAGCACGAACAAGTCAGCTATTTCAACTTTGACCTTTGCTTTTACAAAATGTGTTTAGTGGATTTATTAGGCCTTTTTGTGCAGCGAATGTGACTGACCTGTCTTCACAGTCTGCGGTCCCTTCTTTGTCATCAAGAGATGCCTTCCTGTTCCTCTCATCCCTGTCTTCATTCCTAATGTCGAGATGGACATGTAAACACAATGTACAGGCCCTAATCGAAAGATTTTACAACCATAGCTAAGGGTAAAAAAACAAACATCTCACCAAGTTTTACTATCAGTGTCTTGATTTAATGCATTTGACATGCATTAGGAATTATGAATTTTTAGATAGTTAATCCGGCTTTCCACCCGCAGACACAGCCAGTTGTGCCTGTATGTACACCTGACCAAACTGGGGGCAACACGGTTGCTCGAACCTGCGACCCTCGTGTTTGTAGGCAGGGGGTCTACTGCTGCACTCTGTGTGTGTGTGTGTGTGTGTTGCTGAGCAAAAAGGCAAAGAGCAGACACAGATCACCCCCCCATGTGAACAAGACAAGACCCCGGCCAGGCTGTGCTGTCCCGTGTGCAGCAATGTGGGCCATGCTGAGCACAGGGTGTGAGATGTGGGCAGGTGGGGGGAAGACCTACCAGGAGCAGCTACAGCAGCAGCACCAGCAGAAGCAGCATGCGTTGGCGCCGCGTGGGTTGGCCTGGCCCGGCTGGCCCTGCTGGGCCGGTGCAGTGGCCCCCGCTGCCGACTCCTGCTGCACCGACATCTGCCGCTTTCGCATCTCCATCCGCTCTGATCCCATGGGCTGTGGACAGAGGAGAGGGGGACGTTAAGTAGTATAGTCATTCAGTCTCTGGAACTGTACTGTAACTGAACCAGATTGAGCAGTACTCTCCTGTTCATGGAAGGAAAGCTCTTTACCAGCAATGTAACGTAACGTAGCGTAGTAACGTAGTAACGTAGGTTATAAGTGTCAGTGCAACAAAAGTGTAAAGGAGAGCATTGGGTCATTTGGGTGGAACACAGAGTAACGATCAGTGAGTAAAGGCGATGGCCAGTGTTTTAAATGCTCATGTGGTGTCCATTTTTACCAGCATGGCGATCACTTTCACCAAGATGGAGAAAGTGATTACAGTAGAAATAGTGTAGTTAAATTACCACTCTCTTATACTATAAGTAAAGTGTTGCTGGTGCTCTCCGGGCAGAGCATGTGCTGGCATGCCCAGAGGTGCACATGGTAATAGAATGCTGTATGGCTGTCAGGGTTAAGTGTGAAAGAATAATTTGGTAGCCATCATTAATTATTAGCCTATTATTTTTGGATTTTGTTTCCCCTGTCAAATATATGTGGGCATCAAAAAGAAATTCTGGTTCTCAATCTCATCCAAAGAAGAACTATTACATGTTTCACTATAGTGTCGTTTAAGCTTGCATGTGAAAAAGACTGAATGATGGGCCAAACCTCAACATCCCCCAAAATATCAAATTTGTGAATGCCTTTGCAAACAGCTTGGGTGCGTGCCTGTAACATGACGCATTGGGCAATACATTTAACGCACAAATTAGGCTTTTTAACTTGTCAAGTGTAAAATGGCCATGCATCTCATTTAGCATGTTCATGGAAATCCTTGTAGCCTATAATAACTATAGCATATTGGCCATCTTCTTCATCTCCATCAAGGTTTGTAGGCTAGTACAGACAAGCTTTGCTCACAGAATGAGTTGTGTCTTCTTCTCTGATTTTAATAAATGTGCCATCACTAGTCACCCATTGGCAAATCCTATCAGATCAGTTATGTAACAAAGCTGTTGCTTCCAACCCACTGCATCATACCTGACACAAGAAACGATGCTTTAAAAATGTCAGAAGATTTGGTCCATGGGGACCTGAAGGCGCAGCTTGCAAATCTATAGCCGCAGCATCGCTCTATCACAGCCTCAGTGAACACATTTGTCCATTTCTAAAATGGATCCGTATGCTGTTTCAGTGAGATTCGGAGGAAGCTTCATCTGCAAATGTTATGTTTCTAGCCAAATTGCATATTTTGCGCGTTAGGTGTCGGCTACTTCAAAGCTGACAATTGCATTACGCTATGGCTTGACTCAACAGCTATAGACGATGAAATGGGGGTGGGGGTGGTGGTGTCCATTCAAAGGATAAAACATGAAAACGCAAAATGAATCACCATTCGTATTCAGTGTTAGAGTCAAATAAATGTGTATGACTCGGGGACTGGAGGTGTTCCTGTGCAATTTAACAACGCAGAAGCCATTGCATTAGCAGCTCGCATCACTGGAATCAATGGAAAGTGCCACCATGAAGAACCATAGAGCTTCATCACCCTGGACAACCACCGAAAAGACAGCCTAGATCTGTTTAAAAGCCCACTGTATGCAGCAAGATAGTCAGTGACATGCCGTTTAAAACGCCAGGAAACGGCCTCACAAGCTCCACTCACGAACTGCCCGTGCAAGGATACACCGGTCGGCTACCAATACTTACAATTTCACCATGTATGCCCAGAGAGAAGAGATAATTCTTTGCCTTGATTACATCCGTTGGCACATAAGGCTTTTTTTCCCGACCGGCTGCTTCATGTCAGTACGCATGCGTCTCCCCTCCAAGTAGTAGTAGCCCAGTGCGAGCGTTGAGCGTAAACCCCCTGCCTAGTATGGCACAGATTTATTGTGCAGCCTCTGACTTGCATGGACGAGAAACGGACAAGGGTATCACATGATATTTTGATTCTCAGTTAATCATAAATGAGAGGAGGGAATGCAGTGCCAAAGTAGGCTATATTGCGCAGAAGATGAAGAAAACACGAGGAACTTAAATTGGGCTGTGGTTAGGTGCTGAGCTTAAGTGCGCTGTCGCTGTCCCGGGTGCTGGAAATAGCCAAAGTGGAAAAGAGGCAGTTTTCACTATTGAAGCAGGCAGAGATGGGCAGTATTTGAAATACATGTATTTCAAATACGTATTTCAAATACATTTGTGTATTTTGTCATTTGTATTTGGCTGGACCGAGAAAAATAAGATGTAATTTGTATCAAAATACTTTCAGACCTTGTATTTTGTGTATTTTAAATACATAAAATACTTTTTCCTTTAATGTTATGTCATTTATTCTCAAATTGACACGTTTTTAACATTGACACCGGTTTAAACTGTGGAAAAACAAACGCAATGGGACATGTCACTTCTACTCCACCTCTGATTGGCTTACCCTCAGAACAAACTGAACCACAAAATCGGAGGCAGGGTAGGGTGGGTCTTGAGTCAGACTTCACATCACTTCTTCGTCTAAACTAGTATGAAGCCTTGTATTGGTGGAAATTCCCCCAGAGATAAATTACTAATATAAATTGATGATTTAGATATTGCATGCACTGGCCTATCTGCAAATGAAATGGCTTACTGCATATTCGAACCAGTGTATCATATTAGAGAGACACAACAAATTATCTTAAAATTGGCTAAGTGGGTGGCAGTGTGTGTGGCGGCAGTGTGGGTCACGATTGTGATGTCATCAGTGATGGCACTTGAGTAATTGTGATGTCATCAGTGATGTCACTCGAGCAATTGTGATGTCATCAGTGATGTAACTCGGGCAACTGATTGCACAACTGTGATGTCACTCAGGCAGTTGTGATGTCACTCGAGCAAATCTGATGTAGTGTGAGCCGATGGCACACAGTTGCACGATGGCGCCTAGGTAGGTGGGTGGGCGGTGTCTCTCTGTCTGTCAGTCACGATTTTGGGAGCCCGTGGAGCCGGCGATTTCCATAACTGCAGCCATGGCGCATCATCTCCAGGGATACTGTTATGTCAGATATATATGGCTAAACATGGTCAAAGTTCCAAAACTTGAGGTTAACATGTAGAAATGCTGCCTATAAGTCAAAAAGCCCTCACAGAAGGTGATTAACAGCTGAAGTGAGGGAGAAATTAGCTGTGCTGGAAAACCGCTAAAACTGAAATTGAAAAAACTGTAGTGTGTTAGAGGGTACACAAAGGAGAATACTGTCACAGAGGACTAAAGAGACAATTTACCATCTAAAGAAACCAGAAAATTTCACATTTGAGAAGCTGGAATCAGAGAATTAGGACATTTTTCCTTAAAGAAATCGATCAAAATAGGCAATTAATGTAATATTTAGCAATGAATCGATGAATTGACTAATTGTTGCAGCTCTTTATCAGTTTTTATAAAATGTATTTTTATATATCTTTTCAAAATACAAAATACGTATTTCAAATACATTTTTCAGACCAGTATTTTGTATTTGTATTGTGATACATTCTTTGAGCAAGTATTTGTAATTAGTATCAAAATACTTTATGATGTATTTCCAGCCATCTCTGGAAGCAGGTAGGCCAGTCAGTGGTTCCCAACCTTGGGGTCGTGGAATTCAAGAGGGGTCGCCTGAAATCCCCCGCACACACCCACACACACACACACACACACACACACACACACACACACACACACACACACACACACACACACACACACAAGTTAAGTTGATTTTAAGTTACGATTCTGAGAATAAAGTTAGAATTCTGAGTTTAACGTCAGAATTTGAGATTAAAGTAAGAATTCTCAGATTAAAAGCACTATGTAAGATTCTGCACTAGCGTACCAGATGCCCACAAAAGACTAGATCTAGGAGACATGCAAGTTATTGTGATGGGAGCAAAGAAGCCACGCTCTGTGTTGTGAAAACATGGCTTGTTGATAACATCAAAAATGTAAACATCTATGACGTCTATGAATCCCATAGCCACGGCTTCCCATGGCACCGTAAACACTCTCATTGCTCTGGTATAGCGTCTGCTATCTCTATATATCTAGAGATGCTCACAAGTCATTTTTTGCAAGTCCAATCAAGTCTCAAGTCTTTGAGGGACAAGTCCAAGTCAAGTATCAAGTCCCTATGGATGAGTGTTCTATCATCTGCTGCATGCCATCCGGTCTGCTTAGAACACTGCATAGCTAAAACTAAGTGTATTATCCTCACTCCTATCTATTAGAATACAGTAGCAGCAATGATTAGAGATGACATTAGTAGACATTTCCTAAATGTTAATGCACCAAAAAAATAAAAACATAAAAATAAAAATAAGGATTGTTCACAAGTCCCAAACCTTCAAGTCCAAGTCAAGTCTCAAGTCTTTGAGGACAAGTCTCAAGTCAAGTCTCAAGTCACTGTGTGTGTGACTTAAGTGTGACTCAAGTCCAAGTCCCAACACATGCATAGCGAGCCACACAGCCGAAATAACGCATTGTAATCACAGCCCTGCAGTGGCCTGTATCACGAAGCTGGATTTCAGCTTAGCGAGGTAACTTCAGGGTTAACCCTAGGTTTTCAGTCTCACGAAGGTGGTTTACTTTTTATCGGGGTACGTTGTCATGGTAACTTATGCTGAACAGCTAACCTGGTCCAGAGCAAGTTATGTTCGAGATTGAGATCGCTGGGCCGCCTCCCGACCAATCAATTCTCTTGGAAAATGGCCGGCCCATACCTAGACCATCCCATTGGTATCGGCACGCAAATTGTTAGACGAGCTCTCAGGAGGGAGAGAATATTTCCGCGACAGAATCAATCCTTTTGATTTGACGGACGAGGTACTGTATGAGAGATACAGATTCTCGTCCGAGGGACTACAGTATCCACTGTGCAAAAAATAGGCTACATGTTACTTTCACAGTAAATGGATAATTGTAAATGGAAACAGTGCCTCACTGAAACATATGATGTACAAATGTGGTGCTTTGTGAGCTGCCACCTCCACCAGGGTCTGATGTTACCCCCCCCCCCCCACACCCTCCATCAAGGGACGACCCCCACTTTGAATTATGTTCTTATATTTGTTTTTGACCTGCTCCCAAGTCCGCTTTGCTCCACCGGGGTTGCATCTGAAATAATGGATGAGGTTAAAATCATCGAAAAAGCGCAAAAATAATAATAATCAGAAACATAAATTCGGAGTGGGGATTTAATATAACTTACGCATTGACAGTCCGCGATTTTTTGCCAGCATACTTTGTGGCTTCTGGCCGCTGCAACGGTGTTGCTTTTAGCCTGAATAATTGTTTTATATTCTTCGAATTTTTGTAATATCAGGGTTTGCTCCTCCATCGTAAAATACGCTGCCCTCTGCGGCTTCTCCATGGTGCGAGTGGATTGGTCGTATGCAGCAAACACCGCCCCTTTTATGTGAACGCGCACTGATCTAGATTGGAATCTCCTGGGTTCACTTAGCGAGTTGATAACCAGCTTCGTGAGACCGCTCATCATGATTGCGGAGGTCTGGTTAAGTTAAGGTTAAGTGTAACCAGATAACGAAGGGAAAACCCATGTATGTTAATCCAGCTTCGTGATACAGGCCACAGGAAATAGACATTGCCAAACCTCGATACAAACAGAGACTAACCTTATGGTTCTTTTTTCCTCAGTCACAGTCATGGCTTGATCCAATATATGCTGTCAAGCCTAGCTGGGCCACTCTCTGTCTATTTATACTGTAAATGCAGAAAAGAGCTAAATCCACTGAAACAAAAAACGGAGGCATGGCCTGATGCTCCAGCAGCTCTGAATCAACAAGCCATGTTTTCACAACACAGAGAGGGGGCGTGGCTTCTTTCACTGCTCCCATCACAATAACTCGCATGTCTCACTAGATATATAATATAATTTTTTTGGCATCTAGCAGAGATGCTCACAAGTCATTTTTTACAAGTCCAAGTCAAGTCTCAAGTCTTTGTTCACGAGTCCAAGTCAAGTCTCAAGTCTCTTATGGATGAGCGTTCTATCATCTGCTGCATGCCATCCGGTCTGCTTAGAACACTGCATAGCTAAAACTAAGGAATTCAAAGCATACTGTATTATCCTCACTCCTTTATTAACATACAGTATCAGCATTGATTGTTTACATTATCATTAGTAGACATTTCCTTAATGTTAATGCACCAAAAAAATGTAATTTAAAATGAAGATTGTTCACAAGTCCCAAACCTTCAAGTCCAACTCAAGTCTCAAGTCTTTCTTATAAATAGTACCTTTAAAGTCAGAATTCTGAGAAAAAAGTCAGCATTCTGATTTTAATGTCAGAATTCTGAGGGGGAAAAAGTCAGAATTCTCAGATTAATGTCAGAATTCATGGGAAAAAATCAGCATATTGTTACATGAGGTCTGGGGTCCCGAGATTTTTGTGACGTCAAAGTGAGGTCACAAGCCAAAAAGGTTGGGAACGCCTGAGGTAGGCTATCAGTTTGATGGAGCTCTAATGTTATTTGCAAAGTTTATAGACTGGCATTTGTCCAGGATATAAAGTCTCTTTCTGTTCTTCACTAATCAATCCTTGAATTAGTTGTTTTCAACATGCAGGCCTACACCTACAGCCACTTCATTTCAGTTGTTTACTAATTACAGTTTAGGTATGGTGCTCTAGAGGTAGTTGGCCAGCCGGCAGGAACATCACGAATGAGGTAATTTGATCCCTGGGAGACTCCAGGAAACAGCCCCGGGGGAAATATCAGTCTGGTGGTTGTTGAGGGATGAGATTATGACGATATGTGGCGAAAACCGGAATAAAACTGGCTATTTAGATGCAGGAAAGACGGGCTGCCACTTGGCCCCCACGGAGCTCTATTTTACGACTGGATTGGAGAGTATTGATCTCAAAACAACGCGTAGGACAGCCAGAAACGCTGCGGAGATCACTGGGTGAGTCGTCAGATCATAATTAATGTGAGGAGAGGGGTCCAGGTTAAAAAAAAAACGAAATTCTCCTTTAAAAGGGGATCACATAGAATAGCCTAAATGTGTGTGATTTGGTTAAAGAGATAGTTCAGAGATACAGTAACTTTCCCAGAGTCAGAAACAAATACATGCCTTCAGACAGGCTTTTTTAGATTATTTGGTGTAGACTGAAATATGTCACACAGCAATATCAGGCTCAATTGTTGAATGTCTGTGGGATGGAGGTGGGGTCACATTTTTCCAAGCCTTGTGTGAGGGGAGGCCCACAGTCTCAGACTTTGAAAACCCCTGATGTAGGCAATGCTGCCATCTGAAGGTAGCTGGACCTACAGCACTACAACATACAGTAGTTCTCCATGCACAGGAGAAAACATGTTCATATGAATTTGTGAAACAGCCACAATGTTTGTATGAGATCTACTTTGTATTAATATCAGACAGGTACTTATATTCTACCATCATTGGCTACATTACAGACTGAATGGTGTGTGTGTGTGTGTGTGTGTGTGTGTGTGTGTGTGTGTGTGTGTGTGTGTGCGTGCGAGCGTGCGTGCGTGCGTGCGTGCGTGCGTGTGTGCATGCGTGTGGTTGGGGGGGGGGGCATTTTCACATATATTTTCACATAATTAACATCATAATGAATACTTTGCCTTAAAGGGCATCTCATGTCTTGCTCTATATAAACACCAGATGGCACTCTGCACTCATAGCTGTCTTACGGTATCTGCAAAAGTGCTAATTACAGGCAAACATTTCATCCAACTCAATGTACAGCAACAGATTGATAATCCTGTGGCCTGTGTGGCTCATGTTGTCAGTCAACATGCACTTCCATGTAATGTAATTTAATCTCACCAGTCTCACACTGCAATAGTATGCTGCAGAGTATGAAGGGCTAATTATAATACAAGATTCCCTGCACAACTGTTCTTGCAGTGTTCGCAATGAAGTGTGTGTAGTGTACTATGATACTGTCAACAAAAATAATAAAATAAATAAATAAATAAATAAATAATAAATACATACAATTTATAATAATAAATAATAATAATAATAATAATAATAATAATAACAATACAATATTATTATTATTATTATTATTATTATTATTATTATTATTATTATTATTATAAAAAATTGATGGAATCAATACAGTTCTCTCCCATTCTGTGTTGAACTAGGGCATGCCCTGAGCAGCCACTCACGAAATTCCCCCTAGAGACAAGAATATGTGACTTTCTCCATATCACTTAATTTAACACCTTCCCCTGTGTTCACGTTATGCAACATAGTCCCACAAATAGTGGTGTCAGATTGACATACACACCCCGGCAGAAATGATACAGTATGCCGTGGTGATTTAATGAATGCTTTGGAAGCTACTGAGTGGAGGAGGAATGGAGGAGTGTGTCTGAACACAAGGTTACACGTAGGATGACGAAGCTTGGTTGACTAGATTGAGAAAGTCTGTTCAAAAGTAGGCTTTTATCTGGGATTCAGAGCACTGTCTGAATTTGAGAGAGATGTGATTTAAATCACTGCAGCTAGTTAGATACAGGACAAAGAGAGCAGCTACCATCATAAACCCTTAAGATATCATGCATGTTATCTGTGAGTATTGTGACAATGAAGGTGATTTGATTACAGTCCACCTAGGCGTGTCTGGGTAGTGCAGAGGTAAAAGCACTCGCCTACCACCGCAGAGACCCGGGTTCAATTCCCCTACAGACACAAGTGGCTGCGGGTCTGCGGGTCTGCGGGTGGGAAGCCTGTGGGGTATCAGTCCTGGTTGCTGTACTAGTGCCTCCTCTGGTCAGTCGGGGCACCTGTTCGGGGGGAGGGTGTGTCCTAATCTAAAAGGTTACACAGTCTTGTGTTCACTTCCAATGCCGTAACTCTAGTCAACAGCTCTCCATCCAGACTGATTGTCCAAATTGCCAATATTGATTAAGGGTAAACAAGATTCTATTTTGCTCACAAGGACATTTGAAAACCTTTCAGGTGAAACTTTTAAGTGACCACTCTCTCAGAATGCTAACCTGCCTTGATTCAATCTGACCCTAAGAAATTTCACAGGGAATTGTTGTTGCTGTGCTATTTGATGTCAAATGGGATTTTAGGGCCAAGGGGGGCAGGCCATTCAATCAAACGTAATACATGAAATATCTAGTAGTGACAGAAATATTGGACCCTCCTCATACTCGGAGGGGAAATCAATTGCATATCAATAATCTTGAGACTAAAACAATCAATCATGAGCAAGTGATCAGTCACTGATGAGTCAGGGAAAGAGAAGTTCCTCTGCATCAGCTGATCTGGCCATAAAAAAAGCATGTAATCATCATCATAAGGCTGACCTAGAGGTGAAACACATTCATCATTTTGCATGCATTGAAGTACAACATTTTAAAAGACAACCAGAGCTAATGAAGTGACTGGTACAAGTGGGCATGGCCAATCACATTATATCTTATATTATCTTATCTTAAAATGCAAAGTGGGTGTGAATGAATATGAGAGATGGCACATGTCAGGCTTCTGTTTGCAATATGCATCTTGAATGTGTCACCCGTTTAGTGTATATTTAGCCTGATATCAGACTGAATGTGTCACCCGTTTAATGTATATTTAGCCTGATAGACTGAATGTGTCACCCGTTTAATGTATATTTAGCCTGATATCAGACTGAATTGTCAAATCGTTTAGTGTATATTTAGCCTGATATCAGACTGAATGTGCCACCCGTTTAGTGTATATTTAGCCTGATATCAGACTGAATTGTCAACTCATTTAGTGTACGGTATATTTAGCCTGATATCAGACTGAATTGTCAACTCGTTTAGTGTATATTTAGCCTGATATCAGACTGAATTGTCAACTCGTTTAGTGTATATTTAGCCTGATATCAGACTGAATTGTCAACTCGTTTAGTGTATATTTAGCCTGATATCAGACTGAATTGTCAAATCGTTTAGTGTATATTTAGCCTGATATCAGACTGAATTGTCAACTCGTTTAGTGTATATTTAGCCTGATATCAGACTGAATTGTCAACTCGTTTAGTGTATATTTAGCCTGATATCAGACTGAATTGTCAAATCGTTTAGTGTATATTTAGCCTGATATCAGACTGAATTGTCAAATCGTTTAGTGTATATTTAGCCTGATATCAGACTGAATTGTCAACTCGTTTAGTGTATATTTAGCCTGATATCAGACTGAATTGTCAACTCGTTTAGTGTATATTTAGCCTGATATCAGACTGAATGTGTCACCCGTTTAGTGTATATTTAGCCTGATATCAGACTGAATGTGTCACCCGTTTAGTGTATATTTAGCCTGATATCAGACTGAATGTGTCAACTCGTTACACTCCATTTGCTTCTTCAGAAGCAGCCAAAACTCAACTTGGTGGAGTGGGGGGATTTGAAGGTCTGGACCTAGGCAAGTTGTATACTATTACAATTATTTTAAAATAAAGATGGATGTATGCAAGCTGTTGTAGTTTACCTGGTGTAATTCAATGGATGGATGGATGTCCTTTCCACTCTGAAATGGCTAATGGCTACACAAAGATCAGCTTTTAACACTACTATTACACAGCTCTAGATCATTGATAACTTGAAATGATTAGCATTTCTTGGGCTTGGACCTCAGAGTTGCTGCCTACAGCTTTATTTAGCATAAATTATTGAGCGATATATTGCACCGTCTGAATCTAAATTAATCTCCCTCGAATATGTGTTTTCTCAAAAACATCAAAACAAAATCTCAGAAACAGTTGATGGCATGGGCCAGAGTCTTTCCTCCAGTTCTCACAGTTGTGTGGTGGTAATATATGAATACTGTCACTCTATTAGTATTTTTGTGTGCGTCTTGGAAACCCATGAGGGTTGGGCACCATTGAATGAATGCATGACATTAATCAAATCAATCAATCAACCAACCAATCAATCAATCAATCAATCAATCAATCAATCTTATGATCAGAGTGTGTATTAGTTCAGTTGGAATTCAACTCGTTCCGGCTCTGACTTGGGACACTTTTTTGAATAACGAGGTTGTGCATATGACAATGACCTGAACTGACTCCTCAATCCTCCTGTCCTCTGTCCTGTCGCACCTAATGACAATGCCCTTACCTCTGTGAATAGCAACATACTGTATTTCTCCTCACTACAGAAGCCACTGCAAATCTCCATGTATCCATTTACCAAGAATGAACCTGGTGTCAATCTCCAAACACTCACATTCTCGGAAACAACAAGACTATTTAAACCATTTATTCACAACAGCACGGCTGCTTCTCATAAAATATTCCATCAGGATGTGAACACTCACTGGCTGTCATCTATTTTGTTTTTGGGTGATTCGCAATCTGTTGAAGGCATCGGCAAGTTGGCGTAGATTTGTTGTGAGTTTATATCATACTATTTCAAGACACAACATCTTAGTCAACTCTTCCTAATCTTGTTAAGCCTTGTGCAGACAGGAAGTGCTTCCGTAAATAGACACTAGAGCTCAGGAAGCAAAAATGGCCACTGCCACCAACAAGAGTAATCTAGGTGCACTAATAACAACACAGCGTGGTCAAATATGCCACTATATGATTAATGGCCAATAGATTGATCATTCTGAAAGACAGAAGTGAAGTTATATGACTACTCCAAACCTCAAAAGTTTGATCAGGTTCTTACAATCAATTATAGTGACAGAACTTTTTTTTAATAACATACTTTTATGTGTTCTATGTGGTGTGTCATTACCTCCTCAAGGCACACCATCTCCAGTTCCTCGCTGTCTTGGTCATGGTCACTGAAGGTTCCCGGACCTGCGCATCCCGCACAGTGCCGCCAGGCCTGGGCCAGTCCCTGTACCCTCTGCCACATCAGGGCCCTGGCACGGCCGATCCCCCGCAGAGCCGACGGGGGGCTGATCTCCCACTGCCTCGCCACTCTAGCGCATGGCATGCTCCGGCCACACAGCCCCGCTCCCTACTTGAGGCCTAATAGCAGCGAGCCTCTGAAATCATAGGGAGTCCACAATCCTGTCTCATTCCTCAAGTGCATTGTGATAGAGCAGGACGACAACAGCAAAAGATAAGAAAAAGATTGGGAGAAAAGCATCACCCCCGTGCAAGAAGAAGATTGTTTACAGAGGAGAGGGCAGAAGGGGATTAGGACAAGGTCCCCACTGAACGCAATCCTGATTCCTCTGTGCTTCCCCAGCTTAGGCCAGATTAAGACAGGAGGTTTTAGTGCGTGGGTGAGATGGACAGAGAGGAAGACTATATAGTGACAGACAGTGGATTCATTTGTGATTGTATATAGCTCCTCGATGAATTTCCAACAACCGCCCGAGTAATACAAAGGATTAAAACACATTAGTAAATTGACTTTGTAGAGGAAGCATATGGTCACAGTGTACACACAGCCCCATTAATGTCAGTCTACACTCTGCTCAGTGGGTGGCAGCTGTGATGTTGGTTTTTTGTTTGGAATGTTACTCACTGCTGCTGCGACTTATTGTGTGTCAATCATTATGAGATGACAAGGAATAATACTGATCAAAGCTCTTCACTGTGAGTAATCAACTGTCCCTCTGCCATCCTCATAAAGGGAAAGCAAACGGCTGATAGCAATTGATTGGCAAGAGTCACATGGGGTATATATTCTCATTTTCTGGCCTTTCCCGAGGACCAAATCAAAACATGGTGAAGCCGCGTTCTCCCACTATGCCTCTCATAACTGGAACAAACTCCCTGAACACATTAGATCTGCCCCTACTCTGCCTATTTTTAAATCCAAGCTAAAGACCCTTATGTTTACTCTTGCCTTTAACTGCTACTAAACTACTGCCTCTCTCCAGCCCGGCAGAATAAACCTGTATTCGGCCTGTAATTTTTAATTTTTTTCCTGTACATTTCCAACAAATGGACTGTACATGTAATAATAATAATCTGAAATGTTTGCATATTGTGGGTGTGTCAAAAATGACATGTGGATAATCAGTGGTAAAATTGTAACCAGAACCAAGTTAGCCGATTGTAACTGGTAAAGCTATACCACTTTTGCAGCAGGACCAAGTTAGCCGATTGTAACTGGTAAAGCTCATTATGTTCAAAAGTAAGGTCCATGTTAGGCACATTGTAACAAGACCAAATTGGAGCAGAACCAAGTTAGCCGATTGTAACTGGTAAAGCTCAAAATGTTTGATGCATTTTTGAAATTCCCACAACATGTAACAAACAAACAACCAAAAATAAGACTGAAGAATGCCTTGTAACTTATTTAAAACAGAAATAATGTTTCATGTTTGTTAATTTGAGTATATATTCTAACTAAAACTGTCGGCTGTGTTTTTTATATATGCATTGCTTTGCTGCTTGTTTTTTCAATTATTTTTTTGTAAAGCACCTTGAATTGCCTTTGTGTATGAAAGGTGCTATATAAATAAATTTGACTTGACTTGACTTGACTATAGGCTTTTTTTTTTTTTTTTTTTTTTTTTATATATATACATAATTTCACAGCATTAATCTTTTCTGCCCTCTGCCACTTTCATTCAGAATGCCTCTTCATTAACACGGAAGATGTTGCTTTGTGGGGATAGACTTCACAACATTGCATGCATATACAGTACCCTAACTGGCCTAACACATTCAGAATACTGTACTATATGCCCGCAGTGCTAATTCAAACCTGATTTGAAGTGTATGGTAACAATTTGACTAATTACAGTCACAAACTCTATCTCTACTCTATGAAATTGAGCTAGAAGCACTATTAAGATAGTGGTAGCCTATAGGAGGATATTTGGTAGGCTATATATTGTGTGACAGACATGTTTTGTTATGCCATACATGGAAATTAAATTGGTTCTGCAATGGCACAAACATTGTAGGCCTCTCACATTTGGATTAAGCTGACTCCAGAGGAATAACATTTAATACGTTGTGATAAAACTACCAAGGCATATACGGTAATAGGTCATGATTACAAATTACTGTAGTATTCCTATTATGTAGGACTTACATTGTGTAGTTCTCAATGATGACTTTAGTAGTATTTTATCTGCTATTGTATTACTATAATCTTATCTTTGTAAAAAATAAGTAATAAGTAAAAATATATATGCATTTTTCTTTACTTTTATTATTATTATCATCATCATTATTATTATTATTATTATTATTATTGTTGTTGTGATTGATAATAACAACAATAATAGTAACAACAACAACAACAACAACAACAACAACAACAACAACAACAACAACAACAACAACAACAACAACAACAACAACAACAACAACAACAATAATAATAATGTTTGTGGTTGTCCAGACTCAACCAAATAATAATCAGATCAGGCAACCTGGTGAATTTGTGATTTATATTAGCTACAAAATATATACCATAGAGCATAGACTATCTTCTGGCAATGGGCCAAGAAGAGCCTGGTGACGCGAGGTTAGGCCAAAGTATAAGGCAGACTGGCATGTGACTGATCACATGATAGAGCGTGACGTGTTGTTGTAGTCTGTCAGCTGTCCGCAGTGAGAGCGAACACTGGGTGAGTAATTCAACCGTCTTTAACTAACGCTACATAATTCCTGGTCAGATAAACTATAATGTTGCAGATGAATTAGTTATGTGTCGAAATTATGTCATCCTATTACTTCATACGTGATAGCGGTTATCCTGTTGCCATGCTGACAGAAATCATGGGAAGTGGGCTAGTAACGTTAGCTTAGTTTAGCATGCTCCGTTTATTTTGGTAGTCAACGTTAGCCTGTTAGCTAGCCTGTTAGCTAACTGTTACCTGCAGTGGCTGGTTAACGCAACTGTGGTTAAATGTTAATATTAACGCTACATTTTGACAGATGGCATGTTGGTAAATTAACGCTAAATCAATCGCGTTTAGTGTAACGTAACGCCATTTGATATGCACTGCGTTGTTTTATCTTAGCCTGCGACAAGACCCATCATGTCATGTCGTGACATTGGTTCTCAGTTAGCATGACATGCTAGCGGATTCATCTCCAACTGCAGAACTGCACCGTTAGAATGAGACTAATAATATCGAAGAGCTGAGATTAAATGGACGCTTTATAACGTTACTGTAGCTAATTTACCATCTGTGCATATTAATGGTATGAGTCCCTTGCTGAAATTTCTTCCTGGTTCTGTACAGTGTGCCATAGTCAATCCATAACAACTTGATTGATTTGAGCGTTATTGAACAACATACAATCATAACATTAGGTATTTAACTTTAAAGGCACTATTTAGTTATTGTGATGGGAGCAGTGAAAGAAGCCACGCCCCCTCTGTGTTATGAAAACATGGCTTGTAGATGCTCAAAATGTAAACATAAACAGTCTATGAAACACATAGCCATGGCTTCCCATGCCACTGTAAACACTCGCATTGCTCTGGTATAGCGTCTGCTATCTACACTATGCAACCCCAGACACTCATCTTCCATCAGGACATGCATAGTGAGCCACACAGCCAAAATAGTGCATTGTAATCACAGACCAGGAAATACACAGTGCCAAACCGCAATAAAAACAGAGACTAACCTTATTTCCACAGCCATGGGCGCTTTATTTCCTCAGTCACAGTCATAGCTTGATCCAGTATATGCTGTCAAGCCTCGCTGGGCCACTCTCTGTCCATTTATAAATGCAGAAAAGAGCTAAATCCACAGAAACGAAGAGCAGAGGCACGGCCCCAGCAGGTCTGAATCAACAAGCCATATTTTCACAACAAAGCGTGGTTTCTTTCACTGCTCTCACCACAATAACTCGCATGTCTCGCTAGATAGTCTTTTGTGGGCATCTAGTAGTGCTGAATCTTAGGGTGTATTCACACCTATCTCGTTTGGAGCAGTTGTTCCGACCCCCTTGGTGCGGTTCGTTTGGGGGAGTGTGAACACAGCAATCGCACTCGGATGCGGGACAAAACAAGCGGACCGAGATCGGCAAGAAAGGGGTGGTCTCGTGCGGTTCGTTTGTGGTGACAACGTGATCCGCCACAACTGCAGGAAACAGTGCACATTTTTGAATAAACCAGCTGCCGTAGTCAGCTGCCTGCGCTGTGCGTAATGGCCTGAAGAAGAGCATTTTTATCGTTTAAAAACATCATTCAGATCCTGTTTTGGCGACTTGTGACTTGCATGGATAAACTTTGGGGGATTTTTGGATCATCACATCAGCAGTTTGAACTCAGTCAACTTACCTCTGGTCTCCATTCAATAAATGAAAACAAGTCATGGTAATCAGAACCAGCCTTCTTTGTGATAAGATTGTCTGGTTCAATCAGACAATCAGACTGATTGCATATCTTCCTCGAAATGTCCGTAGGCTATTATTAAATTATTTATTAATATTTTATTCCTGACAGGACAGGTGTTCATATAGCCTATGTCTCTCAGCTAATCCTCTGAAGTCTCCGTGATGATAATAGCAGAAGTTGCGAGGGTCTTTGATCTTCTATCTCCCAATAGCCTAAATAGGCTAACATAGGCTACATAGCCTACATCAGGGATACTCAAGTTGCTTTGCCCGGCGGCCACTTTCGTGAAATGATAGAAGGCCAGGGGCCAGTTAATAAACAATATACATTTTTCTGTAGCGGATTGTAGTTTTTTGGGGTGTCAGCCGGAGTTTAGTCTGACAATGTTGTGCACACTGGATACTATAGTTAGTTAGGTTAAGTTAGTTAGGTTAAGTACATACATGAGTGCCTGGGTAGCGAGCAGGCGGCGGCGGTATTTGACAATTTAGCAGCTAAATCATAGATTATTGAAAGATATTCCATATTCCAGACTGAAATGCTATAACAGAAGTGGAGTATTGGCCAGAATGACATTAACATTTGGACACTTATTCAGCGGGTATCTTGCATGTTGCGTTCAGGTGCACTGTAAAAAAATAAAATAATAATAATTGTGCAATTCCATCGCGGGCCACACAGGGGGCACGGGCCGCAAGTTGAGTATCACTGGCCTACATAAATAAATAAATAAATAACTTTCTCCCTCTCTCTCTCTCTCTCCCGATCCCTCCCTCTTTCTTTCTCTCTCCCTCTCCTTGCACGGCGCACGCCCGACATAGCCTACAATGTAGGTCTAACAAAACACATTCTTATAATCATATAGGAAAATCTCTGGGAATTATTTTTTCCATCCCGAGAGGCTATTAGCCTACCGGAGTGTCTCCTTGCCAATCCAGGAGGTTTGGCAATACTATTTGGACCGTTTGATTTGTGGCTGTGTGAACACAAACGAACCAAGGCACAAATGCAACAATTGTATCAATGAAGTACCTGAATCGGAAAACAAAGCAAACGACCCAGAGGTGTATTCACACCCTTACAAATAGTGCCTTACTGCCTTTAATAGGTTATTATCAGCGAATGGAATCTAGATAGTTTCCAATAAAAACTATGCCAAATGCTGCAACACCTATGGTCACTCTACCTATGTTTATTCTGTTGTTTCCATTCAGGTGGTGTTTGATTTGATCAAGAAATATATTGTAGCTTACATATTACAAGATGGACATCCGCGGGGCTGTGGACGCTGCAGTCCCCACCAACATCATTGCTGCAAAGGCAGCTGAGGTTCGGGCCAATCAGGTCAACTGGCAGTCCTATCTCCAGTAAGTTCAAATTACTTATTAAATTATTATTATATATAATATTATATATTATGACACTACCTCATGTTGTCCATCTTCTATGTGCATCTGGTGATATTGAGTCGTTTCACCATCTTAACAAGAATTGGTCACAAGACTTACGACATACTGTACATGGTACATATGTATGTATGTTGCATTGTACAGTAGGCCAAATCAAATTGTTATTTGAAAAGTTATGCTCCCCAAGCTCCTTACACCAAGCTTTCTGAATAAATTGGGGGTTTACAGTTATAGACAGAGGGTACAGTAGTGTGTTAGGCTTAGTATAGTACTGCTCCAGTTCCTGCTTTGTGAGTCAGTGTCTTGAGTGATACTTCCTTTTTTGGCAGGGCAGGCGAGGCTGAACTATGGGCGAGGCATCTCACGCGCGTGTCTTTAACAATTCCAAAGCAATTCTCCCATGAACCAAACCCATATCATCATTCTATGATTATTTGCCTTTTTGCCTAAACTTGTTGGATATACCGGTACTATGTATGCTTGCTTTTACTACAAGACTGCATATACTGTAATACACTTATAATATATAAGGCTATATAGGCATTATGGTGTTGTTACTGTAGCTCCATCCACATGCCTTTTGACTTGAGGAGAACCTGTGGTATTTTCAGGATGAGTGGCGCTCTTGTGCAACCTGGCATTGCAATTAGAAGCTAGATGCTAGGTAAAAGGCTCAGCCCAATCTTCCACTGTCGGATTGCCAAAACACTTTTTCTGTATGAGTGTTGCCATGCATTTGAACTTTGATGCAATAGACCTGGTTTCATCACTAAATGCATTGCTTTGATTGTCTCAGGAGGACCAATAAATAGCTGTTTATTAGCCAACCAACTTTCTCTTGCTGTTGGCATATGTCAAAGAGTTAAAACTGTGTTTCTCATTAGGAATCGATTTGCAATACACCCAAAACAGTCTGCCAAATGGCAATATCTTTATGAATTGTGTCCCAGGGGTCAGATGATTTCAGCAGAGGACTGTGACTTTATCAAGAAGTTTGAGGTGGCTCACTCTGAAGACAAACAGACCATTCTGACCAATGAAGGACATCAGGTATTGTCATTTTCATTCTCTGTACATTTTCAGTACTTAACTTTTGACCTTAGCAGTTCTGCATTAGACCACTAGTTTTCCACCTAGTCTTTAGCTCACAACCCCTCCAAAACAAAGTGATGATTATCTGTGACCCCCTGTGGCACACACACACACACACACACACACACACGCACACGCACACACACACACACACACACGCACACGCACACGCACACACCATTCAGTCTGTAATGTAGCCAATAATGGTAGAATATAAGAACCTGTCTGTTTTCATAGAAGCATGGATAATTATTGGGAGATATTAATACAAAGTAGATCTCATACAAACATTGTGGCTGTTTCAAAAATTCATATGAACAACATTTTTCTCTTGTGCATGGAGAACTACTGTATGTTGTAGTGCTGTAGGCACTTAGCAATGCTTAATTTAGCATTCACTTGAAAGAAAATATGAATTATTTTTCAAGAATATGGTTTTACACTGGATACAGTTCCATATTGAAGCATTAGGTAGGTCTTAACATCATTGTTCATTCTAAATCCATTCCCCACAACAAAACACCCTGTTGCTCTTCGCTGACCCCTACAGTAGACTCAGGAATGTTTTCAAAGGTATCGGGCAGGATAAGAGCAAAAGCAATTTATTTTTGGAAGAGATACATGGGTGCTGTGTGCTTATCTGATTGTATGTTTTTTCTTGTGCTCAGTGTGCGAAGACTTTTCTGAATCTGATGGCTCACATCTCCAAGGAGCAAACAGTCCAGTACATCCTGACTTTGATTGATGACACTCTACAGGTACAAAGACACACCCACTAACCGTAGACAAATGGGATGTACAGATACATACTGTATACATTTTAAGAGTAGAGTAGAATGGACCATGGTCAGAAAACGTTGACCGTAAGCTCCAAATATCACGCCATTCTGCCCTTAGGAACCATTGCAAGTTTGTACTTGCATTTGAAAGTCACACGTACATGATTCTCTGTCAAAAAAGTGAGAGCCGTCTGGTTGCAAAAACTAACGAGGCTTTTACGAACATTTGGGTGCAGATATGATGGAGCTTAAATGAAAAAATGTGACATTGGCAGTTACATGAAGCTTGTTGGGGCTTTGACCTACTCTTTTCCTATGGGAATGACATCAAATTTACACTGTTTCTGTTGCATGCAGCCTTGGAGGATCATGTTGAAGGGAATGTTATTCTGAATGAATACAGGACATTGAATTTTTACATTTGATATAAAAAGTGGTGCTTTTTCAGACCTGCAAACCTTGGAGAAATTTGTGGAGTGCCTCCTTGAGTGTGTGTTGAAATGTCATGTATGTGTGCTGCACATACAGTACATGTTGGATCAGATACTTACCAGTTTACTGATCACCGATAACAAAATTCCGATTGTAGTGTGTACTCTGTACCAAGAATAAATAATGAACCGTTTACAGAAGCGCTACATTAACTTGCTTTTGTGAAATTTAGATTTTTCTTTTTATTTGATGATCCACCAGGATCTGATACCATCTGGTACCATACCATCTAACGGCTCGTGATGCATGACAGGATTTAATTGAACACTGTCACTTAGGAGAACCATCAGAGGGTGAGCATCTTCTTTGACTACGCCAAGAAGACGAAGAACACCGCCTGGTCTTATTTCCTTCCGATGCTGAATCGTCAAGACCTCTTCACTGTCCACATGGTGAGTTATTATAAGACATTGGTATTACCGTAATTTCCGCACTATAAGCCGCGGCTTTTTCCCCGTTTTTTGGCCCTGCGGCTTATATAACGGTGCGGCTTATCTATGGATTTTATCAGCTAACGGCCGCTCGGGGACCTCCAAAATCTATGGATGTTGGTATGAGGCAGAACGAGAGCAAGACAGACATTACGAGAGCGAGACCCTGATTGGATGATGTTGCAAAAAATGTGCCTCGCGACCTGATTGGAGCACTGTGCCACTATGCTCTCTCAGCCACTACAGTAAAACACCCTCCCTCCTCCCTCGCTCCGGGGGGAAAATGGCAGCGATTGAGCCTGAAAGACAGTCTGA
The DNA here is from genome assembly GCF_964638095.1 of Poromitra crassiceps. Classification (NCBI taxonomy): domain Eukaryota; kingdom Metazoa; phylum Chordata; class Actinopteri; order Beryciformes; family Melamphaidae; genus Poromitra; species Poromitra crassiceps. Next base: position 33,032,897 of record NC_139635.1, read on the forward strand.
ATGAAATTGAATGTAACATTCCCAATTCTATGTATTACATTCTAAAAAACTAACGGCAACATTTTGGAAGGCTAAGCCACACAACTAGCTCGTTGTAATCTAACATCATGCTTCAAAAGATGGAGAACTGGCTGTGTTACGACGATGGCGGCGAGAAAAAGAAGGAAATCGAGCAGCAGCACGTAACCTTGGCATCAGGGTGTTGACACAGAGAGCAGACGGCCGAGGTGTGTCCACCGTTCAGATCCGACTGAAGGCCAAAACAGTCGCCACCGAAATGAAAATTGAACATTTTAGAGGTGGACCATCCTGGTGTTTCAGATTTATGAGACGAAAGGGACTGTCCGTCAGGGCGCGGACGACTGTGTGTCAGCAACTCCCTCCCGACTACCAGGAGAAAATTACAAACTTCGGCGAATTCACACAAAGAAAGATCAAGGAATATTCCATCGGACCGGAGCAGATCATAAATATGGATGAAGTGCCTTTGACGTTCGACCTGCCTCTCACTAGGACTGTTAACAAGAAAGGTGAATCGTCCATCACGTTGAGAACCACAGGTCACGAGAGAACGAATTTCACTTGTGTTCTTGGCTGCACAGCATCTGGAGTAAAGCTCCCGCCGATGGTGATTTTTAAGCGTCTCACAATGCCAAAAGAAAAGATCCCCAGCGGGATATGCTTGTTTTGTTGAAATGTTAATAAATGGGAGCTTCCCCAAACAGCCATCTCTTTCCCGACAATCCCCTCTGTGCACGAACCCTTACATATGGTAATTAAACATCAAAACACCCGCGGCTTATAGTCCGGTGCGGCTTATATATGTAACAAACAGGCAATTTTGCTGCTGCGGCTTATACTCAGGTGCGCCTTATAGTGCGGAAATTACGGTATGTGTTTTTCAGAACAGGTAAGATGCAAACGCAAGGCCAGTCCAAACTGAAGCTTGGTCCATAAGATTCAAGATTTTTATTGTCACTCCGTGGTACAAGTATCACGTGTGAAATTCTTGTGCTGTGGACTCAGTTTACAACATGGTACAAATATGACAGGGCATATGAGTGCAAAAACAACAAGAGACACAACAAGGCAGTAGAGTGATAAGACAAGTCAGAGACAGTGGCATATTCACTGCACGTAGGTGCACATGTCATGTGCATACTTTAGACGTGCTTAAACATTTTAAATTCGACGTATTTGACGTACAGGTGCAAATAGCATATACCTAATTAAACATACAATTAAACATTAGACATACATAATGGTAGCAGCTACAGTGCGGTACAGTACAGCTACTACACTATTTGTGTATGTTAAGGAGTCTCGTGGCCTGCGGGAAGAAACTGTCCCTCAAGCGATTTGTGCGTGCTTTTGGGATAATAAAGCTAAGTAAACTAAAAATCAACTGCTGCATATAAAACCCAGTACCTGAATATGCTGCATATTGATTATCTTTTATGACTGATATTGATCAATGTTACTGCCCTACAGTACATGAGTGACACTGTCAGTTTATAGATTATACAAGATCAATATTTCATCCTGGTTAATGGAAATTAAGTTAATGAATTAATTAGCATAGCGTACTGAATACATGGAGGCGAAACTGCTACTGGTTCTTGTGCACAGTGCTAAATTGATCAAAGAGCATAATGCAAAACATTCTGTTGTATTCTGTTGTATTCTGTTAAAGCTTTCACAACCCCACATGCTAATCTGCTTCTAATAAGCCAACGCATAGATTCCTCACAACACAACCTTCCCGTTTCCTTGAAAACAAGCAATTAGCGTAATAATTCTTAACACATTGACTGCCAGCCGTTTTTTTCTTGCTGTAGGTAGCTTCTGCCAAGCCGTTTTTTGAGGATTGTGGCTCATTTTACAAGCGCCGAGGATTATTTTCTGCTTGGAGTTTGTGAACATACAATATCTCAAAAGTACTAATAGAATGTGTACTTTCTCTGTCTAAAAGAGTTAGTTTGTAGAGTTAGTAGTTATGTAAGCATTATCAGTTGAATACAGCATGGTTTTAGCATGAGAAAAAATATTCAGAGATAAACGGCTTTTTGTGAAATTCGATAGAGCTGTCACTTTAACCATTCATTTTTGGCTCTCTCTCTCTCTCTCCCTCCCCCTCTCGTGCTCTCTCTCTCTCTCTCTCTCTCCCTTCCCCTCGCTCTCCCTCCCTCTCTCTCTCTCTCTCTCTCTCTCTCCCTCCCTCTCGCTCTCCCTCCCTCTCTCTCTCTCTCCCTCCCTCTCGGGAGGGAGACGCACTAGGTTTAATCCTAGTGAGAGGGGGAGAGGGAGAGAGAGAGAGAGAGAGAGAGAGAGGGAGGGAGGGAGAGAGAGAGAGCAAGAGAGAGAGAGAGAGAGAGAGGGAGAGAGCGAGAGGCAGAGTTGCTTCAACTCCTCCCTCTTCTTGGCTGCCGCGGCCGTCACAGTCTCAGTGCTTTTGCTGCTCTCCTGTGCCTGTCTGCAGGCTGCTGTTTGAGGAAGTCGGCATGGACTCGCTCGCTTCTTGGGAGTTTTGGTTGAGAGAAGCTTTTGCGATTCTGGTCATATTTATGCTGCGTGTTTCAAAGTGTGTTCCACCTGTAATGTATTATGTAAATTTGCAATCCCGCATCGCCAGCAATCAGTGCGAAAACGAGAGCGTTTTCCCCCAACCATTTTCATGAGAATGTAATACTGTAAAATCGCCTCGCCATTTCCTTGAATGGCTTGCTCCCTTTTTCTTTGATTTCGCTCGTCTGGGGGAGCACTGTCAACACTTAGTGGGTCGGTAAAATAGATTATACACATTCAATACCTCCAATAATTGTACAGGAGACGTAAAAGGGATTGATCAACGCCCCACCGTCAAAAAAAAAAAAAACGTTTTTTTTGACGTATCCATACGTCGCTGGCAGTCAACGGTTGGATTCTGCTTGACGTATCAGTACGTCGTTGGCAGTTAACGTGTTAATAATTAAATTTTAAATAGCTGCGTACCAGTATAGGGCACGTCCGCTGCTTAATTAAGAATGCCAGCCAGATGCCACCCAGCAGGTCGGCACAAAGTGACCCCAAGACTGTGACACAGCACTTTAACTGACTCCAACTCTCATGCTGACACTGGCTTTGAAATGACAGCTTCTACATTTCTACACATGTGATATTTTCCTGGAGGGGTGGTGTGCCACAGCCTGGGCAGATCAGAGACAGCCCATCTTCTTGGGGGACAGAATTGGCTTTCTCCTTCATTCCACAATTATAATTACAATTTGTCATTTGGTGGTTTTTTCCAAAGTGACACATATTGTGCGATTTAATACATCACAAGCAATGTTCTAGACAGGAGAGAACATTGAGAGTAAGTGCCTTCAAGGCAAGCTCTGTTCCAACAGGACATACAGTAGGTGCATAGAATGAATAGTGCGCATAGAGGCAGATAAAGATTTTTTTTCTTTCTTCATTCCAGGGTGAGAAAGGAGAATATGGATGACTTCTTAAGAGCAAATTGGTTATCTGGTAGTCACTGTGGACTCCAGCTTATGCATCTAAATGGATTTTTTGGACAGACTGTAGTAAATTTGAAGGACTTGCTATCTTTGTGCTTCCAGGCTCAGCTGTCACATTTACTCCATTAGTTATTCTTTAATACTTCTTCACTTCACAATTCACATCCTCCCCAATTTCAATTCTCAAAAAAATACTGGAATGCATCAAATATTTTGGATCATAGCCAGTCCTGGAAATGGAAATTAAAATATTTTTGTATTTACTTTTATGCTCTTTCAAAACTAGTTTTCTAGGAAAAAAAATCTCTAAAACGTATTGAGTGTATTTAGCCTGTTCTTGTATCATCTAGTGAACCAGGGACTGCAGATGAAATTTAGCTTCCTACAGTAGTTAATTCTGGGACGGTTTCTGACTGTCCATTGGCCCTGTCAAATAAATCAATAAATAAGTGACACTAATGACTGTAAATGCTCGCCAATTGCAATGATTTCAAATTTCTCCATAACATATTAAAGAAGGGGTTTTAAATGAATACAAATAATAATTGCTGCATGATGAATCATATTTTCATCATGATCACGATATGAACATGCACAATAAACACATCACAAAGACTGCCTTAAATGCAATGAATAACAAAAAACATTTTATTTACACGTGCCATGCATTCACAATCCGCATGCGTTCGTTTTGTCTTGTATTGTAAATCCAGCGACCAGCGCACACCTTTCCCTTGTAGCGGTGTGCTCTGCCAAAGCCCAAAACATGCTGTGTGTAGTAGTCGGTAACAGAGAGAGTCATAATCAGAAGTCATACTTGTGGGCATAGGCTATTCAATGCCTGGGGTCTATGTTAGCACTAGCAATATTAAAGCAGAAAGACAAGAACTGTAGCGCTAATGTGCATACTTCAGTATTTGTTTATTTATCGCATGTCAAATCGTCATTGCCACTGTTGGTAGACTGTTGATAGATCGTCAACTACTGACACACCACACCATAATAATAATAATAATAATAAATTCAATTTATATAGCACGCTTTAAAATCCAAGGACTACACAAGGTGCTTTACAGATGCATAATAAAAACAATCAAGTAATCAAACAGGGAAAAATAAAAATATATAAAAAATAAATATAAAGGAACAGCTACTAAAAGAATAAAAAGATAAAAGGATAAAAACATAAAAATATAACACGTGTAAATGGAGAGGGAGGACCCTAGGGGAAAGCTAAAATAAATAAGTGGGTTTTGAGTTTTGATTTAAAAACGTCAAACGAGTCTGTAGCCCTGAGTGGTCCTGGGAGCTGATTCCACAGCCGGGGGCCCAGTGAGGAGAAGGCACGGTCACCCATGCTTGTGAGTTTGGTCCTAGGGACAGAAAGGAGGTTGGAGCTGCATGATCGGAGTGTCCGGAGTGAGGATTGAGGGGTAACTAGATCTTGGAGGTAGGTTGGAGCAGTGTGATGGATGGCCTTGTATGTTAACAGGAGAAGTTTGTAGGTGATGCGGTGGTTAACTGGGAGCCAGTGAAGGGAGTGCAGAACCGGGGTGATGTGCTCTGACTTCCGTGTTTTTGTGAGAATCCGGGCGGCACAGTTTTGGACATATTGAAGTCTCTGGATGAATTTGATGTCTTCTCCCACCACCGCCAGTCAAATAAACTATGTACCATGCACTTTCTTTCTCTTCCTTCCTCCATTAGGCTGCAAGGATCATCGCCAAGCTGGCTGCCTGGGGACGTGAACTGATGGAGGGAAGTGACCTTAACTACTACTTCAACTGGATCAAAACCCAACTCAGTTCACAGGTACATGATGCGCAATTTTGTGGCACAAATAATTAAGTTTCATGTGAAATGGCTTGTGAGTTACAAAGTCCAGGTGTTTTCGTTCTAGTAAAACTGTGTTATTTGACCCGTGTGCATCTACTTTAGGTTTCCGTATGACCTGTGCAGTAATGTCCCATCTTACAGTGCCTTTTAAACCACCAATTGTTTGTCTGTGTTATTATCTGTGTAATAATTATATCTGCAACATTGTTGTTTTTACGAAAGGCTTGATGATGAAGAACCGATCTTCGAAATGATGCATCAAAGACATGCACCTCTTTCCCTCTTGTTATAATCAGAATCAGAACAACTCTATTGATCCCCGAGCGGAAATGAGACATAAGGTCCCTGATGTAATGTAATATAGCCAAATGAAGAGGTTTTGATGGATGGATACACATTGAACTTAAAATCCAATTGCATATCACATCTTGCATGTGGATGTGATTATTCAAAATGGATCATATTTCTCCCTCATTTTCAGTTCCTCTCACACTCTTTGCTTCAGTTTGATTTAGGAGTACCGGTAATTATTTTCTCCATTTTTCTTAACCAGACCTAACTGATTCTCCAAAACATTCAATTTTGACCTCTCGTTAGTAACGTAGCAGGACTGCAATAGAGCGATTACCGTAATTGTAACGTAGTAAATGCTGCCATTGGGAGAAAAGGAGCTAAGTAATCACCCAGAGGACCTGAAGGACAAAGTACAGTCGGCGACTAGTGATATGTATTTCAAAATATAGCCTGTTTGCCTCTGGGCTACTGGCAGGCTACACACAAGGACAACACTTTTGAGAAATAGGTTTACTTGCTGTTCTTGTGTAAGAACATTTTCGTCTCATGGGATTGCTTGCCACGTGTAGTAAGTCAACTTGTAGCATTTGCCTGTTGCCACGTGAGTTGTTCCAGAGTTGTTACACAGTGAACTGTAAATCGTTTTGTAGCATTTGAGGGTAAAATGTTTGACAAGAAAAGTTAGGCCCAATTGTGACCTTTAATTCTGGCAGACCTGCCTCTACTTGGTAATTAATCAAATGCAAATAAAGAGTCTCAACCTGGGGTAGAGCTGACCCACCGCTGAAAGCTGCCTCTGGGTGGGAAAGGGGTTCTTGATGATGTAAGCACAACCGAAGATCGGCCTCTTGGCAGACCCAACTGCAAAAGTGGGTGTCAACCCCTAGAGGGCACTCTTGCTGCATGAAAATTATAGTGTATAGAATTCTAACCGTTTACTCTCAAATGTAGAGATTTTGACCCGAATCCTTCACCAACACTTCTCAAAAGCCATATACTTGGGGGGGGGGGGGGGGGGGGGGGGGTTTAGTTACCCTTTAAAACACAGATCATTACTGCTGTTTACCTTTGTCGGGCAATGACAGAAAGCAACTTCATCTTGATCCTGATCCTGATCCTGATCCTGATCCTGATCCTGATCCTGATCCTGATCCTGATCTTGGAAAAAACACACATGCTTTAAGACTACTGTACTCAACCAACTGATTTGATTTGGAATTTGAATTTCAAAACATCTGATCAGTTAAAAAAAAAGTCCATCCCCATTATCCCACCACAGCTCAGCCTAAAACCTTGTTTTATTCTCATGTGTTCACTGCCTGAGGTTCTGTTATTTAAAAACATAGGACTAGTAAAGAGCATGTTTTAAGCCCAGTCATGCTGAACTGCATTGCCGCTGAATAGAAATGATCTTGTTTGGGCTCACCATGAAAGCCCTGGTCTGGATTTGTGCCGTGTTGAATCTGAGCAGACTTGTTAGACCTTGAGATGGCTCACTCTGCCTCGGCACTTGCATACATGAGGGAGTGGGTTGATAAAACAACAGAATGTTGATCCCCAGTTTTGCACTTTCCACCAGCGATTCTTGTTTCAAAATGTGTTCAAATTTAACAGTGTTTTGTCATTTATAATAAAGTGGTGTCAGTGCTTCTTTAAATGACATTTGATGATAATTTCTCTTCTCAACAGCCAATCGACAAATCAGTGATCATGCATTCTCACTGAATTCTGCGTTTGCGGTCAAGTTGACAGCGTATATAGTCCAGCGCCATTGTATCTCAACTGGAAGCAGTGGAATATCTGTCAACAATTGTGCACCTGTTTCTTGTTTATGTCTCATTAGAACCTACATGGTACAGGTCCAGAAGGCTCAGGAGCAGGAACTATTTCCCCAAGTGAAGTGAGTATGTGTGGAGTGCATCTTCCATTGCCCGGACGCTAACAAACAAACCAAAACGGCGGCGTTTGTGCAACCTGGCTTCTATTGGCTGTCACTGGACATTCACATCTTTTCTCTCCCCCTCTTTAACCTCTCCCATCCCGTTTGTGCGCTTCAGTTTTCTCACGATAATTCCAGATTCTTTGCTGGGGGACCTGGCTTTGTAGAGCACATCATCTGCGACGGCATGGTGTTTGCTGCCACTGGTTAGGTTCAACTGTACAAGTAGAAAATGCATGCTATGTAAGCCACTTTTCCTTAATGCCAAAAGCGCATGAAGAGACCACTTTCCCCGAAACGATGGGAACGAGGGGAAATTGGAATTGCATTTGCACAGCAGCAGCATCAGCATCCTACTGTTTTATAGCACACATATTAACGTGGTGATATTATTCCGAGAAACATGACATGAGCGGTATGTAATAACTGGAAAAAAAAACATTCCTCCTGCATTTTCAACCAGGTAATCTTCCCTCCTCCACATTTCTGTCCTTCACGGTTTCCTTCTTGCCTGTTCTTATCGCTGGACCTCTGCTTTTACACAACAACTTCTCTTTAACAAATGCCTTTAATCAATTTTCTCCTCTCAGCTGCCTCCAATCTAATCTCTACTTTACTCACATTATTCTGCTCAGGTGTGATGGGACACTATTTCTCTGTATTGTACTGTTGAGTCTGTCTAGCATGTCTTGTATATACTGTGCAGATTGCATGTTGTGCATTGCCTCAGGTTCGGTAAGCAATGGTAATGCAAGTTTTTGGACTGGTCTTCTCACGTGTGCTGTCTCTGCTTGTCGACTACTACATCCTTCAGAATGACCTGCCCTAGTTGTACTTGACCTTTAACATGTTGCTTGTATTCCTGAGCGCGCCGCTAAGACACCCGTTCCTGTTGAATGAACGTTTGCCTCTGTCCGTTGCAGAGCTCTCAGTATGTCCAGTGCGTGGCTGGGTGCCTTCAGCTGATGCTGCGCGTCAATGAGTATAGGTTCGCCTGGGTGGAGGCGGATGGCGTGAACTGGTGAGTGCTGGCTCCTTATGTAGAGGGTTCCTGCATAGTTTTGCGCAAGCCGGGAAAGCATGCGAAATCAATTGAATCATATCCAGGTCCTGAAAAGTTCTGCAATTGGACAATATGTCTGGAAAAGTATGGATAAAATTATCATCCAATCCATCTACTACTACACATTTTTATATCTGTTATGTTTGGTGTCTTGAAGAAAACTTCCACAGAGTGATAATGACCTAGCCAAAAGATACTATAAGCAAAAAAAGAAAAAGTAAAGCTGGAAAATGCATGGGATGCATTCTGAGGTAAACATGGATGTGACTCTCCCCTTAAAACCGCATTTCAATATGAATTTTGATGTGTATATTTGTATTTGATTTGGACTGGCGACGGCACATGTATCAAAGGACGCATGTGTTAGTCTACAACTCTACCCCGATTGGCAGTGGGGGGTGGAGCAACGTCCGGGACAGCAGGGGAATTGGCCAATTAGTCTACAATTGGGGAGAAAAATGGGAGAGAAAACATAAAAAAAGAAAACCGATGGCCGGGGCAATACTATAATATAATAATAATATTAGCCGTGCCCACCAGCTTTCACCTGGCCCGTTGGCCTGGTCTCCTCGATTCAAGGTGGATCATTATTATGACATAGCCATCTCCCCCAGCTCTGTAAATGTACCGCTCACCATCTAGCTCTAGTCATTACTATAGTAGTCCTTTAGTCCTCTAAACTAACCCTAACCCTGTATTATGAATAACTCTGCCCTTATCAACACTGTCTTTAGAGGACATTGTACCATCAACCAGCATCAAAACATAATGGATACATTATCAAAAGATGGAAGTAGAAATTCTGTTAGTGTACTTTTTCTGTCTCGGCTGTATATTCTAGGATGATTCTAGGTCACACACTGTGAAAGCTCTTATATCACACAGGTGATTTTTTAGTGGATGTGGGTAGTGTTTTTCCATTTTTCATTATTACTGTATATTATAGATTTTCTCTCATTTTATCCTCCAGCATCACGGCTGTGCTCAGCAACAAGTGCGGCTTCCAGCTGCAGTACCAGATGATCTTCTGTGTTTGGCTGCTGGCCTTCAGCCAGCAGCTCTGTGAGCAGCTGCGGCGCTACAACGTGGTGCCGGCGCTGTCCGACATCCTCCAGGAGTCTGTGAAGGAGAAGGTCACTCGCATCATCCTGGCTGCCTTCAGGGTATGTGGACAAACATCGTGATCGATACCGTCCTCTGTGTGTCTGTCTAAATGCTACTTTTTTCAGCACATTTTTGTACATGATTCAGATTCACGTTTATTGCCACAGTAGGTAATCAGATTACATATTAGTTTAAGTATGCAGCATAGCGGTCACGTCAATAGTCAGAAGACAGAAACAATACAGAAAGACAATCACCAAAAGTCAAAGGTGCAGTCCAATATATATTGCAGATATATGCTGGCCTCCAAGAGAAAACGGCAGTGAGAACTCTATCAAAATAAACAACGCAGCCTGTAAAATAACCAAGAACCATAAAAGATCGGTCTCTTTTTTTTCATACATGAATCCAATTTATGGTTGTGTTGTCCGCTGTCACTGCTCAGGGCGTCTATTGAATATTTAATTGAGTCCTAAGAGCTCTGGTGCTGGTCTTGCTCGTCTGTTTGAGTTTACTCCAGGTAATGAATTCCCTGTGACATGGCTTCCACAGAATTGAATTAGAGGCCATGGCTCCATTCATTTCCCCCGCCTAAGTGTTTTCTAACTAGAGGAACTCAGTGGCTCTGACAGGTTCCCATGCAGGTCTGGAAAAATATGGAAAATGAATTTGATCATTTCATTGTTGTGCTTGTAAAGGGTGACAAAGTATTGCTCAGTCCCACATAATTTCACATTTTATGTAGATGGGGATCCCTCTTGTGATTTATTGCTAACAATAATATTGAATAATCCTCTGCTATAGAGTGCAGTTTTGTAGTTCACAATGTGCCTGGACACCCTCAGCATGTATTATATTGAATTCCAACGAAATCCAGCCAAGTCCAGTTGAGAAATTATGGTCTGGATAGTTTTGAAATGAAAAATGTGTATGGTACTCTGGCTTTCCTGACCCCAGCCACACCAGCCGGCTTCTGGGGAGCTTGCTCAGAACACAATGGTGTATAAATGACTTCGATTACATGATTGATTGAGTGTCAGCTCATTATCGATTAATCTGTAGATTATTTTCTTGATTAATCAATTAGTTGTTTGGTCTATAAAATGTCATAAAATTGTGAAAAATGTTGTTCAGTGTTTTCCAGAGCCCAAGATGTTGTCCTCAAATGTCTTGTTTTGTCCATGCACAATCCCAAAAAATTATGTTTACTGTCGTAGAGGAGTAAGGAAACCAGAAAATATTCACATTTTAGAATCTCCAATCAGAGAATGTTTTTTTTTTTTTATAAACAACTCAAACGATTAATCAGTTGTCAAAATAGTTGTTGATTAATTTTCTCTCGATCAACTAATCGATTAATTGTTGCAGCTCTCGTAAGCTTGAGCTCATGTAGCATACATGAATTGAAGACATCATTTGAGGGGAAAGCATTATGTTTCCCGGCCTGCGGCCCCGTGTTCCCCTCCGGCTTGGTCAGGCGTCCAGGTACAATTGGCTGTCTGCGGGTGGGGAAGCCGGATAAGCGGTATGTACGCGTCCTGGTCGCTGCACTAGCGCCTCCTCTGGTCGGTCAGGGCGCCGGTTTGGGGGAAGGGAACTGGTGGGAATAGCGTGATCCTCCAATGTGCTATGTCCTGCCGGTGAAGCTCCCCGCTGTCAGGTGAAAAGAAGCGGCTGGCAACTGCACGTGTGTCGGAGGAAGCATGGTGCCTAGTCTACGGCTCTCCCCAGATCGGCAGAGTGTGGAGCAGCAACCGGGGCAGCAGGGGGAATTGGCCAAGTACAATTGAGGAGAAAATGGAGGGAAAATCAAAAAAAAAAAAGTAAGAATCACAATTTTTTATTTTCCACGATTCTGAATCAATTCACAACTTCCAAAAATCGATTTTCTAGAAGTCACTGAGAATTGAGGAAAAACTAAAAACTTTTTATTTGTCCAAGTTAGGGCATGAATACATTTGACCTTTTGTCTTAGGTTTGCCTTTGTGTGTACTGTCTGGGTTTACATTATTGCACATCAGTTTGATAAAACTATTTTCAAACATAAAAACGACATAATCTTATACACCTTATTCTGCTTTCATGCCATAATTTGCTACACCGCCTTTCTTTAGCACACAGTGGACTGGAGTACATCCTAAAAAACCCATATGTACTGAATCGACGAATCGATTTGAAATAAAGAATTGATTTTGAATCGAAACATGACCCCAGGAATCGAATTTGAATGGAATCGTCACACAGCGAAAGATTCACACCGCTAATAGCTGTCACATCCAGGCATTAGGGGAGGTGTCCTTAACTCATTCTCCACCATAGGACACACATTAGCGTTTTTTAAGAATCAACGCTTCCCCGCCATTGACGCAAATGATCATCAATGGGTCTTTTCACTGCCATACGATAGATAGCGCTCTTGGCCACCTTTGAAGTGATTACCATACTCGTTTAGTCCTCTGCAAGCAGAGTCCCCCCCCCCCCCCCCCCCCCCCCCCCCACAAAACCAGTCAGCGTTCCCAGCATCGACTTTACCCCCATGGAGAAAGCCCAAAACATATCCAGCCTGGTGCCTCAAAGCGCGGGTACAAGGAGTTGTTTTCCCCGGGCTGGATGCGTTTCCACACGGGCTTCTGACAGCCACCCAAAGGATCTCCCCCACAACAAACTGGTAAACGCACAGCAATCGCTGTCAGCTCGTTCCTGTCAGCTAGATCAGCCATCCGCCCTGTGAACCCCCACACAGCCGTCACATATGCCCCAGAACCTCCACACATCGAGCACCAGAAAGCACCAGAAAGCACCAGAAAGCACCAGCCCACCTGGAGAACATGAGAGTGTGACCCGCCACGGTGCGCTCTCGGCACGGGTGAACGCCCAACCCGCTTCACTGACAAAAAGGCCGTTTTTCCCAGCTTTCTGGCGAGAGACGCACGGTGTCAGTGAAAACAACCCACATTCACGTGTCGCTAACTAAAGAACGGAAGAAGGGAGAAACAAACTATGTTTCCATGAAAGTAGAGGCTTTGTTCTGTCTTTTGGGATATTCTGTGTTGAAATAGTCATAGAGGAAAATATTCTGTGGGTTTTGGGAGATTAGTCAAAATGATCAAAAACCCTGGCGGTGGCTGGTGACTTTTACTTTGAAACTGTGGCGGGGAATGAGTTAAAAGAAAGGGGCTCAGCTTTTAATTGGTCACTATAGTGTTAGTTTAGGTTAACTGTTGTACTGCAGCTAATTAAAGGCAGACAGCAGTGGGACCCTCAAATGTTCCCCAGAGTCATTGAGCTTATCCCCCAGTGTGTTTGGTGTTTGATACAGTGAGTCATGACGGCTACAGAATACCGTGTCTCCGAGCAAAGTAATTACTGAGTCCTTTTGTTGACACCCAAGGGCACACATGTTGTAATGTCATTCAGACATCGAGAAAGTCGTGATCATCACATCAATACATCACAACAATAGCAGAACGATTGTGTGTGCGTGCGCTTGCTAGAGAACGTTAGGGAGTGTATGGAAAGCAGGGTGTAAGGTGAAGGTAAAGGAAGGTATTTGTATAGATGCATGTTTGCTGTTCATCCATATTTGTTTGTTGTGTGTCTTTCTCGCTCTCTCTCCCTAGATAGAATTATAACTCACACATTTATCAAATATGCTCTGACGCCAGCATCTCTTGAATACATATTTATATGATATTCCCTACTGGGGTGGTGCTGAGCTAGCCTAGTAAAAATCATCCTGATGCCGTCAACTCACATTCTCTTTCACTCTGCGTATCAGTCTGGACTCTGAGTCACCCGCATCAATTTCAATGGGTGGGAGTGTCTTGCCTTGACAGACAACTCCTTCAGCCAATCGGCATCGCCAAATCCACTCGGCAGAACGGCGAAAACATCTTTTCTGCCGAGAAACTGAGCTGGTGCATACTCGTGTTCTTGTTTAAAGTCCCCATCCAGTGTATTTTGTCATTTTTTAAGCTATTTCATTTGTTACTGAGTCATGCCCCCCGACCATGTTGATTAGCCACACTGTTCGCCACATATTTTTTGACAAATAACCTGATTTTGTGCTAAAGTAAAAAAAGAAAAGCTGCTACTAAAATGGAAGCATGACATATGACTCAATGGAACGCTATAGTGATACGTCATGTCAATTCGATTCTGAATGAGGACGACCTAGCATGTTAGCTAGCTAGCTAACTCAACTCAACTCAAACTTTATTTATAAAGCACAATAAAAACAACCGAAGTTGACCAAAGTGCTGTACAGGTAATAAGAAAAAGGCAAACATAATAAAAGCAGTGCAGCACATGAAACACATATCATAATATACAACACAATACAAGAGACTATAAAGGTTATTGGGTGTCCAGCTCAACCTGAGTTGAAAGCCAGGGAGAAAAAGTGAGTCTTCTAACTAACTCTCAAGAGTTCCCGGAAGTCAGGTTCTGGATTAAGCAATGTTGTCGAGTTGCAGCAAAATGGTCGGTTTGTGATGTACTTTGAAAGGGTCAGAAGTTTAAAGAATCAAATTGTACATTATCAGCTTTATTTTAGCATTCAAAAGTAGCGCGAGACCCCTTCTTGGCTATTCATTGGCTACTGAGTCACACATTTTGGTCCTCCGCTGACACCACTCTCTTACTAGATTGCTCTGCTTCAGCCTAGTCTTTGGGACAACCAGCGGCAGCTGATTGGCCGATCTCAGTGATCGAGCGGAGGCATGAAGGTGCAGGAGTTCAGCTAGATACTGAGGTGACAGCTCATTTAAAGCTTTAAAAACAAACTACTACTGTCAACTGCGAGGCAGGCCCCTGATTGGTCTGTGCACTTTGTAATTTCTGGAAATCACTGGGGGCGGGCTGGAGCCCAAACCGATCTGCAGAATCAAACAGAATGTGAGTTCATGTGATCGGTATGGCTTAGCAGGCTAGTTGCTAAGCACATCCTTTGTTTAATAAGGTTTAACTATCTATTTGTGTCGGGGGATTTGAAATAAAATAATGAATCCCCTAACAAAAGATTGTGGGATATCAAGATTTCACATGACTTGACTTGATTCATTTGAGAGAGATGTGGTAGCGCACGTGTACGTGCTCGTGCTTGATAAAATCCTTGAGACAATCCAACTGTGTGCTCTACTGAAGCTGCTGTAAGCCCTTGCTGATTGCTCCAGTCATCCAAACACAATAATGAGAGGTTTGTCCTCTTATCACAATTCCACAGCTAAAGCCACTCTACTTCTGAATCCTCCTTGCAATAACTCTCTGCACCAGAATGCTTTTTCTCCCTTGTACCCTGAGACTGAGTTGATGGATCTTTGTCCAGAGATCCCTGTTTTAAAAGTAGCATTTGCCGTAGTTTGATGATGGTGTCTTCTAGGGATGTTCATTTTGAAAAATTTCCATAATCGAAAATCGGGGAAAATTAACGATCAATTATCGATTATCGATCATATTAACTCATTCTCTGCCAAAGACGTACCCGGACGTACTTTTAACAATGGCGTTCTGTGCCAAAGACGTACTCGGACGTACTTTCATGTTTTGGCTGTTTACATTACATCAGACACTTTCCCAGCCTGTGACATTGTTTCAAGTCAAACTGATAAAAGGAACCCGCTAGTTTAGTATTTATGGGTGGAGCCTGTGGTCGAAACAGAGTCCGATCCAGAGTTCTCGGCTGGCGACGATGGCGAGGAAGACGCCAGCGTTTTTGTTATTGCTCCATGACGGAGCGCCATGGCGACGAAGGCTCCCCTTCACAGCGTTCTGACAGATGAATCGGAGGAGGAGAAATGGGTGCCACTTGGAGAGAGCGATGATGATGGTAAAAAGTAGCCTATTTTTTGTATCGCGTTTGAGATGAAATGATCACACACAACATTCGAGTATAATTGTCACGCATTGTTTATAACTTATGCCGCCGGCATGACTCGCTTCACGTTTCCTCTTGCCAGCTCTCCCTCTCAAGGGAGAGCTCTATCACACTCAAGAGAGGGGGAATCACATGGATACTTCAAACGCGTCAAACCGCGTCACACACCCGTCCCCAGCAACCAAGGCGAAACATGTGTCACATAAACATTTCAAAGTTTACAGCACTAACGTAGCTATTGTGTGATCTTCTGTGCTAACGTTAGTTATGAGAGGTAACGTGACAGCAGGTAACATTACAGCACTCGTTATTCCTGTGTGTGTGTGTGTGTGTGTGTGTGTGTGTGTGTGTGTGTGTGTGTGAGAGAGAGAGAGAGTGTGTGAGTGTGACCACATAAGGGTTCGTTCCATTTGTTTATGCTTTTATCAAGCTAAGCTAAAAATCCACATGGCAACTGTAAAATACATTCTCTTATTTTTTATTTTTTATTTATTTATTTGGGAAAACAAATACTGTATATGTCTGATGTGTCACTGAGGCAAAAAATAAAAGGCTCAAAAGAGAGTTCTGCTTGAAACGGTGTCCTTCACTAAAAACCTCTTTTTCTCATATTTCTGTCCAAAGGAGGGCATTTTTAGTGAAAACAAGCTAACTTCCACTGCTTGTAACTAAACAAGGAAACATGGGAGAGTTTCAGTTTTTTACAAGGGGTAAGAAGAGAGTCTCTGTTTTATTGTGAGATATGTTGTGTAATTTTATTCCTAGCACAGAATATTCTGTGGGTCCTGGAAGATCAGGAAATATGCTCAAAATCCTGGCACTGGGAGCACACAGACCGAAATGACCCTGGCAGAGAATGAGTTAATAATAATATTTTTTTAATATATATATATATATATATATATTTTTTTTTACAAAATGAATGCCTATGGCAGAAAATACGAAAGACAACGTGTTCTCCTC
This sequence comes from Poromitra crassiceps, assembly GCF_964638095.1. Classification (NCBI taxonomy): domain Eukaryota; kingdom Metazoa; phylum Chordata; class Actinopteri; order Beryciformes; family Melamphaidae; genus Poromitra; species Poromitra crassiceps. Next base: position 33,049,471 of record NC_139635.1, read on the forward strand.
AATTAACTCTTTATTTCAATGTGTCTCCTCTCCAACACTCTGCTGTCCCCGGCGCATGCCGGTGTGAATTCCCCATGTTTAAAACAGTTTTGTTGGCACAAAGGCCCGTGCCCAGCCAGAAAACTAGACTATATGAAGCTCCACCTCACGTTAGTCGGCTGTGCAATGGAGTGGGGCGAGGAGGAACGAATTCCACCCAAACCTAGTCCGCCAAAAAAAAATAATAATAATAATAATAATAATAACAAAATCGATAAAAAATCCACATGATCGATTCCATTCCTTAACGATCAATTATCGATTTTCGATAACTGATGAACATCCCTAGTGTCTTCTTGTTGCAGTGTAGATCTGCATTCTTTCAACCCCATCCACCCATTATTATTGTTACGTCAGTCAAGGACTTAAGTATCACTGTTTTCATAGCCTGGTAACCAGCCCCCAATGAATTCTTCATTCCAAATAAATCCTTTCTTAGGGTCTGGAGCCACGCCCCTTCACTGCGTTTATTCAGGACATATACTCTCCGGGACACCTGGTTGGTCGATCTAGGCAGCGGGACCTAATCTAGCATTACCGACAGAGCGCTGCAACAACACACCTGTATGTTAATAGCTGGGCTAGCTAACTGTTAGCTACGTCAGCTAAGCCCACTACTGCTGCTGTAACCACTTCACCGACACCAGGCTCAAAACGCCAAAACAGAAACACTTATCTTCACACTGTTGTGTCCCATCACAGAATCTCCTGGAGAAGTCAGGAGAGAAGGAGACCCGTCAGGAGTATGCCTTGGCTATGATTCAGTGCAAGGTGCTGAAGCAGCTGGAGAACCTGGACCAGCAGAAGTACGACGATGAGGACATCACTGACGATATCAAGTTCCTGCTGGAGAGGCTGGGAGAGAGTGTGCAGGACCTCAGGTACACTTGTTGCAAGTTCCCAAGCCATTTGCAAATAGTAGTGTTTAGTTTAGCGACACACTCTCTCTTACATTCAAAAGACTAATGTATTGTATGTAATGCTATATAATTATACATGCTTGAAGACTTTGTTTTTCTTTGGAAGAAACACAATTATTATAGTGATGCAAATGCCACAGGTACTTCACAATGTAACAAAGCCAGCCTAAAGGCCTAAACATGGTCGTCCGTCAGAGCCTCGCCCCGCCCTCCCCGTATGACGGCGGGTGGAGCGCCGTCCTACGGGGAGGGGGGCGCCGTCGGCTGACGGGGGCTGCTCGAAAATGTGACTTCACGGCGACGATACGTGCGTGACGTCAGCTGCATGAGAGTTGTGATTGGCCGTTGCCTTGGCTCATCGTCGTAAAGTCGCCTTTCAAAGCATGACGTTAGATTATAATGAACTAGTTGTGTGGCTTAGCCTTCCCAAATGTTGAGGGTCGTTTTTTAGAATTTAATACATAGAATTGGGAACGTTACATTCAATTTCATTCAGACTGCCTGGCACACAATCTCCGCCATTTTCACACTGAGCTTCCACAGGAGGAGGGAGGGTGGGATGGGGGAGGGCATAGTGGCGTCCGAGCATGTAGGGCTTGCTGGCGCCGCCAGACGGCGAGATGGCTCCAATTCGAGGCGGACGGACGACCATGTTTAGGCCTTAAGGCATATTTTTCTTGCACCTTATTTTGAATGCTGTCTTGATTACATGCCTGTGTGACCACTGGATATACTGTGTACTTATTCTGTGTGGCACGTGTCCACTCACATTGCGAGACAGCTGGATCCACGAGATCACCATCACGTGGGACATTCATCTTGCCATGCTGACAGATATGTGTTTGACTCCAGGAAGGAGGAGGCGGTCCTAAGTCGTTGAAGTTAGCCAGTGATAGGCAGATCGGTCATCCAATCACCTGCCAAGTATTTTTTTGAAAGTGCCGGCCGTTTTCCAAACAGTTTCCAATTACGAGTTCCCAGATGGTTTGTTACACAGACAGAAGCATCTGGGAACTCGTCATGTCAGGTTACTTGCACACACACACACACACAGACACAGGCTATACCACTAAAATCAATAGTCTTGACAACCCATGTGCTGGGAGGATGCAGGGCTTTGTTTGTTTGCAGATCGATAGATAGATAGATCCTTGGACTGACTTCGTCTTTACTTGTTTTAACCCATTGATACCTGATGCAGCATTTGTGTGTGTATCCCTTTAAGACCGCAAACCGCGTCAACGCGGTTCGCCTTTTTAAAGGGATACACACACAAATGAGGGATATACACGCAAATGCTGCATCAGGTATCAATGGGTTAATGAGACTTTTTCCTGCTCTCTCATTGTTTTTATTGGCCAGCTCCTTCGATGAGTACAGCTCAGAGCTGAAGTCGGGCCGTCTGGAGTGGAGCCCCGTGCACAAGTCGGAGAAGTTCTGGCGTGAGAACGCTGTCCGCCTGAACGAGAAGAACTACGAGCTCCTCAAGTAAGCGAGAGAAAGCATACAACCCCCCCACCCCCACAGGATTTTTAGTCTGACTTCTGTTCAAAGCACTCTGTCAAAGTGAAAAACAAATGTTGTACAAAGCCATGTGTAAGTATGGATTTAAAATAGAAGAGTGGTGACATTCCGTGCTACTGTAGCCTGAAGCATGCGCACCAGAGACTTCCACCCAGCCTAGCCGGTTAGTTTACAGTTAGCCTTCCGCTAACCTGAATGGGGATAAATAATTAAAGTGTGCAGCTCTTCAAGATTCAGATTCAAGATTCAAGATCCTTTATTGTCATTGTCATTTACACAACAATGAAATTGGGAAATGCATCCTCTACAGTGTAAAAGGTAAAAAAAAAAGTGCTATAGTAACAGACAGACAATGGGTAAAAGGTCATAAAAAAGGGGGTCATGGTAAAAAGAATTAGAGGGGTAAAACATCCATGCATCTAAAACATTTCTGGCCCTGGCCACATATTGCACGTCTCCCGAATAGCACTAAGGATTAGCAGCAAAAACAAAAGTGCATTTAAGAAGTAGCAGCGTTCAGTGCAATTATTGCTCTCGGATAAAAATGCAATGAAATATGTACTTTGAAGAGTTCTGTGGAGTTTCTCTGTTACAGGCAGCAAGGTATTATTGGTATGCAGGCCACGATTGTAGCTCTAGTCTCTCCCGTCTCCAATTTATGAGCCCAGGTATCAAGAGATAAAACTCAATTTATGTCAATGGTCTTTTGTATTCCAGTCACACTCTGTCAGCCTTACTGACATTCAGTAAAAAACTATAATCTACCCAATCATTGTTTCATCACTGCACTCTCTCCATAATCACTTCAGACTTCATCTCAGCTTGAATGAGCACTTTTTGATCAAGCTTTTGTCATCTCTGTCTCGCTTTCTGACAACGCTGAGGAAGGTCTTTGACTGAAACGTCCGTTGTCTGCTGCCCAGGTTTGAGGATAATTAAATCATATGAAAAGACATTTGGAGTGCTGGCTTCTCCCTTCTCTGATCGCTTTCTGACTCACTCGCTCTTTCTCTCTGAGGTCGCCTCATGTCAAATGTTCTTTTGACGTCTTTGGATCACCTGTTATCAGCATTTGGGACCTCTGTATAACTTAATTAAAAATGTATCCACCTTATTTCTAGCTGCCATGATGCCTGATGGGTGCTTCTTCCGCTTCCAGTGTAATTTTTACACAGTTTTAACTTGACAAAAAAAACGTCTATGAGGATTTTACAGCAGAGCCATTCTGCTCTACAGCCGTGTCGTTCGGGTGCTGGGATAACGTAATGCATTGTGGGTAGTCGGCTACTGTGGCTAATGCTAACGGCTAGCGTAATAGTTACTTTACATGGCAGTAAAACGCCACTGAATGACCAAATTGATTTAACTTTTAACCATTTCGAGTAACACTGTTTCCATACGGACCCGCAGCGTTGGTTAGTTGTTTATAACGTGACTATATTTATAACTTTTATAACGGACTCCAGCTTCCGGTTTATAATTCGGGTCTGCAGCAGAGTACAAAGGCTGCAGAAGAAGCCTGCATGACTCATTGTTGCAAGCTGCAACAATGAGTCACGTTAAACCGGACCTTGTTCCCACAATTATTTTTTACAGTGGGGCATTCAAAAATAAGGTGTTTTTTTAATACAGTATATTATTCTTATCTCATCAAACATGGCATCTTAAAAGGTTTGAGCATAATTTAGGAAAATATTGTTGTATTGGTCAATTATAGATATCTTGGTTGTAGTAGATATCTGACTGAATTTAATGGAAGGAGGAGGCTACAGTACCCTCCAGTGAAGATGTGCTGTAGGAACTGCAGCTACCAGCTCCGAACTAGTGGCTTCACCTTCATGCACTGTACTTCCATACATAGCATTTGCATTGCTCTTTGATGAAACCGTCTGACAGAAGCACCTTTCTCGAAGCGCCTGAGAAGTATGTAATTTTCTCTTTGAAGAGGTTGCGGAAATCACCTTGCCCGTTGATGCAGATGGGCCTGCTAAATGCCTCTTGTTCTTTCTCTGTCTCCCTGCATCAGGATCTTAACGAGGCTTTTGGAGGTGTCTGACGACCCTCAGGTTATCGCAGTGGCGGCCCATGACGTGGGAGAGTACGTGCGGCATTACCCGCGTGGAAAACGGTAAGACGCTTTGCTGTGAAAACCTATTCAAAGTAAACGTTAGGAAAGAAGACATTAGTGTCATTCTGAAATCTGAAATCACGCAGGATTTTATGTTTTACAGGCTCGGGTCTCAAATTGTCCTCGTATTGTTTTCCCACATTCTCTACATAGTTTTAAAGATACAGTGGTCCAAATGGGCTCCGTATTTGGGGGGGAAACTTTTATGTATTTGAAGGAATAAAGGAATTAAAGTTAATTATACAGAATGTTTACAACACATACTGTAATTTCCGAGATGCAACTATGGATACAGGAGGTATTAAAGATATGTCTATCATAACTCGATTTTGATGCATATTTTGATGTAATTGCACTTTGCACACCAGGGGCTTATATGTGTTCTAATGAAGCACTGCATAGTGCAAACATGAGCATGTTAATGAAATTGCTCACCTATTTGGACATATTCAGAATTATATTCTTCAGTCACTGCACTTTGCACATTCCTGCTGTGTTGGTGAGCGGCCTATAGTTTTGAGTCCATGGGATACAATGCTATCTGGAAAGAAAGCCACTGGATTATGCAATTCACAAAAAGAATTGGGAGAAAGAATAGTTTGTAAAGTTTGGTCTGAATGGGAGTCGACTCCCTAATATAGGTCACTGGAACTTTTTTTATGCCTCCACTGGCGATAGCCATGGCGGGAGGTATTATGTTTTCCGGTTGTCCGTCCATATGTCTCTCCCATGCTCGTTACCACGATATCTCAGGAACACCTTGAGGGAATTTCTTCTTCTTCTTCAAAATTGGCTCAATTATGGTGGTCAAAGTTCAAGGTCACTGTGACCTCACGTCCGTCCGTTCCATCAAGGAAGGGGGCTGGGCTAGGTAAAAGGGCCATAGCTAGGGATAGCAAGGTCATAGAGAGTCGGAATTCAAAGGGTGGGTGGGGGGTGGGTTGGGGTTGTGGTGAGGGAAACGGGTGGGTCTAGGGGAAAGGGGCCATAGCTAGGGATAGGAAGGTCATCGTTTTTCAGTTTTATTTATTTGCACGTATTAAAATCAGAAACAGACAAAGGAAAACAACAGAAGAGAGAGGAAACCCTAATTGGGCTTATTCTGGGTCTCTACCTAAGAAATTAAACCAAAATTGATAATAATCTTGACAAAGCATACAATATAAACAAAAACAAGAGAAAAGAAACAAGCAAACAATAAATAAGAAAAATAAAAGCGATAGTAAATAGAAATGACAGAAAAGAACAAAAAAAGAGTAACCAACATAAAACACGGCAAGGTAATGCATAGATACGGATAGAAATGCAACATTATTATATACTAGTAACATAATTATATGCCACTATTATTATAATGTTGTATTAAACTACTTTTTCATATGAAGCATACGGATTATCCAAATAATCCATTGTCCCAGTAAAAATAGGTCATTCTGGACCTTATTTGTTGTCAATTACCTGCAATTCGAGGCCGAAACACCATATTTATTCATATGGTCGGTAACCGTTAAACAACGTGTTCAAGGAGGATGAGCCATTCAGAGACATACAGTAGTTGTGACAGCCTGTGTGATTTCAGATTCAATGACCCATAAGGTGTTTTCCCCTATATTGTGGTCCACTTGTTCCAGTTAAGTTGGCTTCCTAGCAAAAACTGACAACTCACAGAGATACATGGAGTCATATGAGACGCAGACAAGTAAGTGAGCCTGCTCAAAATGCTCATGGGCCTTTTCATCTCATTTAATGACACAAATGGACTGACTGATCTACACCGCAGCACACATTTAGGGCCAAAATACACAGCTTCAACTTCAAAGTAGCCAATTTCCCCGTCCAGTGTCTGTGTGTGGCCACCCATCCACACAGCTGCCTTGCTCTGACCACACTAATAATGGGCCTGCAGACCAGAACCTTTCTCCGCTCCGCTTCTAGCGGCCCCAGGGAAATAAGAGCGATTGTTTTCCTCTTCCTGTCGATGGTCGAGTGCGGGAAGCCTCTTCTCTCCCCAGCCTTTACTCCTCTGAGCCTGCTCCTTCTTGCCTGGAGACACTGGGCCCTATTCTCCCACAGGCCTTCGGCGCTAAAACGGGCCTTAAACGCAAAAAAAACGTGCCTTGCGCCTGTTTTGGGACGATATCAATATGGCTTTACGCTGCCAAATGCGCTTTAGGCCGATATGGGCGTGGCGCAGTCCCAGAATGGGCCAAAGTGGGCGTGTCGGCGCTAAATACCTATCTTCCGAGCTGGCGTTAATTTAGCGCCTTGCGCCTTTGAAAAGCAGGCCTATTCCTCCCCTCTCTCCTCTGTCACCCTTACCTGTGTCACTCTCTCCCTCTCTCCTACTGACAGGAGCAGGCATTGGTGTGCGTTTACCAGTTTATTGTGAAATAAATCCTTCCGCGTTGAGTTACTGTCACAAGCCTGTGTGACAACGCGTCCAGCCTGGGTAAAACAACTCCGTGTACCGCTTTGAGGCTGCAGGCAGTCTGACAGGCACAATACGACTGTCTCTCTCTGACTGCCTGTGAATGCCCCAGCATGCAATTGGGTACTCAATTTCGCTACTAAATAGCAACTAAATGAGGCGAAATAGATATAAAAGGTCGATCTAAAATAATGTGTAATGGTAACACAGCCTGCAATTGTAGAACATTTCAATATTGGACCAAATAAATAATCGAAATTAAAACACCACCCTAAAGCTGGGCTCAGACTACAGGATTCTGACAATCCTAGCTGATTTTGAAATCTGGCTGTGACACGCACTACAGGAGAATCTTCCCAGATTATCTTCCCTAGAATCTCAAACATGCACACACTACAAGATTTGTAATGTGGCGCACCACGCACTACAGGATATTATTAAGATTATCGGCAGGATAATCACATTGATGCCCGGCCATACTCCGAACCTGTTTCGTTATTTGGGGTTCCAGCAGTGACCAAAGCGCTCCGCCCCCACCTCACCTCTCTTCTCTTTTCCTCATTTTCATGCCCGTCTCGCCAAACAAATGAATCTCACGGTAGTTAGCATGCGTGTAAACAACGCGACTCTATTGTCTGTACAAGTGAGAACACAAACACATGTGCTACCAAAATATATTCCCCTGCTGCATGTCATGAGATCGGCAAAAGTTTGGATAGACTGGATTGCTTCCCGCAGCAACAATGCCTTTTTTCCCCACACTGCCTGATAAAACAGGTAGGAGATTACAGCCTCTGACTGGCAGGGGCTCAAAACTACGATATCACAACTTTTTATTCATTGGTCATTCATTGTGATATAAATTAGTGACATTTTCCCCCAAATACTCATGGTTCTGTGCTGTTTGTATTTGGTAGCCTATCTGATGCCTGCAGTGCATCAAATGAGCCGCGTCAATTAATGATAATGACAGGAGTCTGACGCAGCAGCAGGATGATGTATTCGCGCAGATTTTCAGTCCTAAATATCAAACATGTTTGATATGATCGGGACGGCCCCGATGAGGCTTTGAGCAGATCGGGAGGGTTAAGATTGGATCTGCAAACAGCTCACACTACAAGATAATCGGTGCCGAAAGTCGGGCCCGACCAAGCTTGGCAAGCTGCCAGGCCAGATTTCTCCTCCGATTCTCGGGAGGGGTGAATCGGGCATAAATCGGCCCGAAAATCCTGTAGTGTGAGCCAGCCTTAAGTGAAACATATATGTCCTCCTGGGCCTATATATATCCTTTGTCGATTTAACGTCATTTAGATAAGTGTCAGAGGAACGCGCTTCAGAACGCGCTTCTACTGTCATGTGCTATACTGTGATGTCCGCTCCAATAACTTTGCCCAACTTCACATTTAGTTTTACAATAAAAACACATTTATGCAATGACTTTACATAATGTAGGGTATATTTATGTGCATCATTCTACCTGCAGCAGGGGAGAGAAAACAATATCATTCTGAACAAACTTTCACCAATATAAAATTAATCTCATCATATAGGGATAGGCTATATTTTTGTAGCTGATGCCTTTAGAACATTATTTTCACTTTGATCTTGCTATAGTGTAGCGTATTTACATGCTTGCAGTATTGAAACTGCAGTTAGATTGGTTTGAGAAGCATAATAATATGGAATAATAGCCTATAATGCAGACAGACAGACTGGATGAAGGGAGGGGGGGGGGGGCAGAGCGTTTGGCTTTCGTCTGGTTTTGCGGGATCACTGGAATTGGAGCTAAAAAGGCAAGCGTGCGATTCGTTTATTGCACTTATCCAATGAGCATGACGGTGCATAATTTTACGCCTAAAAGGCGTGGTTGTAATGCTTTGGGCTGCATCTAGCGCCAGCACGACGATATCAAGTGCGCCTTTCCACGCCCACTGCTTTGCGCTGCGGCTGGCGCTCGGCCTAGAAACTGCGCCGCTGCAACGATAGAGCCCCATATCCCTGTATATACTCTGTATTGCCCAACACTTGTCATCCTAGACATACTGTATATCCCTGTATACAGTCTGTATTGCCCAACACTCGTCATCCTAGACATATATCCCTGTATACAGTCTGTATTGCCCAACACTCGTCATCCTAGACATATATCCCTGTATACTCTCTGTATCGCCCAACACTCGTCATCCTAGACATATCCCTCTATACTCTCTGTATCGCCCAACACTCGTCATCCTAGACATATCCCTCTATACTCTCTGTATCGCCCAACACTCATCATCCTAGGCGCACCCCGTCTGATTGCATTATCGTTGCCTTTTGTCTCACCATCTTCTGCTCTTTGTCTCATAACAACCCCATTCATTCAGAATCAATGGTTTGCGATACTCTTCACCCCCTGCCTATAATGTTGGTAGTGATCCCCGCCACAAACAATTTACAAGTTGATTATGTAGCAGTACCAGAACAGAGTTGATATGTAGCAGTACCAGAGCAGAGTTGATATGTAGCAGTACCAGAGCAGAGTTGATATGTAGCAGTACCAGAGCAGAGTTGATATGTAGCAGTACCAGAGCAGAGTTGATATGTAGCAGTACCAGAGCAGAGTTGATATGTAGCAGTACCAGAACAGAGTTGATATGTAGCAATACCAGAGCAGAGTTGATATGTAGCAGTACCAGAGCAGAGTTGATATGTAGCAGTACCAGAGCAGAGTTGATATGTAGCAGTACCAGAGCAGAGTTGATATGTAGCAGTACCAGAGCAGAGTTGATATGTAGCAGTACCATTGAGTTATAATATGAATGGAGAGAGCGTCCGTATCTCCGCCCTGTATGTGTATTGAAGCCAAAATCCGGCCAGATCAGTGAACCAGAGCATGCGCAGTAGCGCCTTTGATTGAGAACCTGCGAGAGCTCCACGCCCCTCTGAACTTTCTTATGTAGAGCTGCTGTTTCTAGAATGCGCACAGTGCGTTGTGTATTTATATACAGTCTAGCTCTGTAAATATTACACTTTAAGTTGTAATATTTTTTGTCTCGCCAAAAGTAACCAGGAAGATTCCCACTATGAGATCAGTTTATCAAAATGACGCCTGTACGAAAATCTGATTTTGGTTGTCGGAGATTCAGACCTCCGGGCTGCTGCTGTGCTCTCAGCGCTCTCAGCGTGGGCCGGAAGTGGAGGCAGGCCAGCCTCACTGGGGGGATTGCTGTGTCTGGCCTAATGTTTTCGTGGCATTTTGATTAACTTTATGATTTAATTCCTTTTGGAGCAAATGTTGGTGTTACAAATCTAACCTTGACGCTTTACGCAACGTTGTTTGCTGGTGTTGTGGGTACTGCAGCCTGTAACGTTCTCCGTTGTCGGAGATTGAGTTGTACTGTCAATGGTTGTATCAGCCAGACAAGTTAGACCTCCGGGCTGCTCTCAGCCCGCAAGAGGAGCCAGGGCTGCTTGGCTCAGCCTCTCACTGGGGGAAATTCTCGGATGAACAGCTCTGTGTTGATTAGCCTAATGTTTCCGTGGCATTTTGATTAACTTTATTATTACATTTCTTTTGGTGCAAATGTTGGTTTAACACATGTAACCGTGAGGCTACGTTGTTGTACCCGCGTTAGCCTAGACCTGAGCCAGGCTGCCTGGTCTATTGCCTGGTATATCGTTACTAAGAGAGGAGCTTGTGAACAACGAACATCCCCACAGTCAAAGCATTTCCCCCAGATATGCATATAAAAACGTTTGTTGCTTTAATAGCCTACAAGAAATAAAACGTCTGTTTGTATGTCATGCTAACCCGTTAGCGATGAGCTAATGGTGGTTGTGTACTACTAACTAGGCCGCCCTCATCTCATCTTATACCCGGGACGGGAGTTAACGTTATAAAACACATTTCCTGTCAGTTGGACAACCTGGTCAGTTCTGAAAATATGTGTCTATTATTGTGTTATTTCAGCTATCGTTATCGGTTGTTAAGTTATAGTAATATGAAAACCAGCCGATTAGCAAGCAGCTAATGCTAGCTTGCATGTTAAAACCATTGTGTGTCATGCTAACCCGTTAGCGATGAGCTAATGGTGGTTGTGTACTAGGCCGCCCTCATCTCATCTTATACCCGGGACGGGAGTTAACGTTATAAAACACATTTCCTGTCAGTTGGACAACCTGGTCAGTTCTGAAAATATGTGTCTATTATTGTGTTATTCCAGCTATCGTTATCGGTAATATGAAAAACAGCCGACATGCAAGCAGCTAATGCTAGCTTGCATGTTAAAACCATTGTGTAGCCTACTTATAACGTAGCTGGAGTAACTCATAAAACACATATTTTCTGAACTTACTTCAGTCCCCAACCAACGTTAATTCCTCGCGCACAAAACATTTGTTTTCATTCCTCAAAACAATGTTCTTTTTATTGGGGTCCATTGATGTCTGTAGCCAGCACAGCCAACATGAGCCACCGACCTCCAGGCAGCGTTAGATAACATAAAGCCGTGTGTCTCTCTTGTCTGTGACGAATAGATCTATTATGTGCAGACCCTGTCCAGCCAATGACGGCTTGAGACTGGCTGCCACAGCTGTCAATCATCCATTTTTATCCCTTTTTATATGTCAAATAACTACTTAAAAACAAACTGATCAGAAGAATTACCACTTGCACAGGCATTAGCATGATAATGACTATCTAAAATGATACAAACCACCTTTGGAAAAAAATTATCTGACGTATACTGTGATTATTTCGGTTGTGATTTTCCCATCCACTAACATGGGGAGGCGGGCCTTGTGACCTAATACTGGATTCAGCCGTCAGGGCGGCGATCTAACATGCAGCGGCTTCACTTATGGGACCATGGAATTGCGTCCATCTTATATAGGTCGATGAGCAGTACCAGAACAGAGTTGATATGTAGCAGTACCAGAGCAGAGTTGATATGTAGTAGCAGTACCAGAGCAGAGTTGATATGTAGCAGTACCAGAGCAGAGTTGATATGTAGCAGTACCAGAGCAGAGTTGATATGTAGCAGTACCAGAGCAGAGTTGATATGTAGCAGTACCAGAGCAGAGTTGATATGTAGCAGTACCAGAGCAGAGTTGATATGTAGCAGTACCAGAACAGAGTTGATATGTAGCAGTACCAGAGCAGAGTTGATATGTAGCAGTACCAGAACAGAGTTGATATGTAGCAGTACCAGAGCAGAGTTGATATGTAGCAGTACCAGAACAGAGTTGATATGTAGCAGTACCAGAGCAGAGTTGATATGTAGCAGTACCAGAGCAGAGTTGATATGTAGCAGTACCAGAACAGAGTTGATATGTAGCAGTACCAGAGCAGAGTTGATATGTAGCAGTACCAGAACAGAGTTGATATGTAGCAGTACCAGAGCAGAGTTGATATGTAGCAGTACCGGAGCAGAGTTGATATGTAGCAGTACCAGAGCAGAGTTGATATGTAGCAGTACCAGAGCAGAGTTGATATGTAGCAGTACCAGAACAGAGTTGATATGTAGCAGTACCAGAGCAGAGTTGATATGTAGCAGTACCAGAGCAGAGTTGATATGTAGCAGTACCAGAGCAGAGTTGATATGTAGCAGTACCAGAGCAGAGTTGATATGTAGCAGTACCAGAGCAGAGTTGATATGTAGCAGTACCAGAGCAGAGTTGATATGTAGCAGTACCAGAGCAGAGTTGATATGTAGCAGTACCAGAACAGAGTTGATATGTAGCAGTACCAGAGCAGAGTTGATATGTAGCAGTACCAGAGCAGATATCAGTACCAGAACAGAGTTGATATGTAGCAGTACCAGAGCAGAGTTGATATGTAGCAGTACCAGAGCAGAGTTGATATGTAGCAGTACCAGAACAGAGTTGATATGTAGCAGTACCAGAGCAGAGTTGATATGTAGCAGTACCAGAGCAGAGTTGATATGTAGCAGTACCAGAACAGAGTTGATATGTAGCAGTACCAGAGCAGAGTTGATATGTAGCAGTACCAGAACAGAGTTGATATGTAGCAGTACCAGAACAGAGTTGATATGTAGCAGTACCAGAGCAGAGTTGATATGTAGCAGTACCAGAACAGAGTTGATATGTAGCAGTACCAGAGCAGAGTTGATATGTAGCAGTACCAGAACAGAGTTGATATGTAGCAGTACCAGAGCAGAGTTGATATGTAGCAGTACCAGAGCAGAGTTGATATGTAGCAGTACCAGAACAGAGTTGATATGTAGCAGTACCAGAGCAGAGTTGATATGTAGCAGTACCAGAGCAGAGTTGATATGTAGCAGTACCAGAACAGAGTTGATATGTAGCAGTACCAGAGCAGAGTTGATATGTAGCAGTACCAGAACAGAGTTGATATGTAGCAGTACCAGAGCAGAGTTGATATGTAGCAGTACCAGAACAGAGTTGATATGTAGCAGTACCAGAGCAGAGTTTATATGTAGCAGTACCAGAACAGAGTTGATATGTAGCAGTACCAGAGCAGAGTTGATATGTAGCAGTACCAGAACAGAGTTGATATGTAGCAGTACCAGAACAGAGTTGATATGTAGCAGTACCAGAGCAGAGTTGATATGTAGCAGTACCAGAACAGAGTTGATATGTAGCAGTACCAGAACAGAGTTGCTGTAATGTCACACACTAAATAAAACATGGTAAGTGGATGTTGTACTTGTCAGTTTTTTCCTTCTTCTTTACTGTCAGACCTAGCCTGATATCCAGACCTTTGAATCCGCCCACTCCACAGAGTTGAGTTTGCCTGCTCTTGGTCTGGCAATGTCATATGCAAATTCCTTTTCTAAATGTCTGAGCCAAAGAGCGCCGAGGGCGACTAACGATTGGCCAATCACCGTCAATAAACAGCCCAACGGCCAGGACTAAACCTTAACGCTCTGTTGTCAAGACTGCACCGAGGAGTAAACAACAACGGCTGCAGGCGATGCTGGTTTAAATTGATTACAAGTACCAATTAAACTGTTTGGAGAGCATTTATTCAAAGGGGAGATTTTTTTTTTAGGAGTAACTAATGTAAGATTGGACGTGGGACTTGGGCTCTAGTGATTGGTTGGAATTCCCCTGGGGGGATCCCATCATATAAATAACTCAGAGTGCAATCTCAGACTATGAAATGAGTGTAACGAGTTGACAATTCAGTCTGAATATCAGGCTATGTCAGACTATTATCATATATGCATTCGTCATAAACTTTTATCCCCTTCAATTTTCCTGAAAGCATTATATCATTTTGTTATAAAGTGTACTCTTGAAAAGGTGCATACAAAATGCCATTGCAGTCGTGCTGAATTACATTACTTGGCATTGAACCACTGAAAGACTGGAAACGTGCAAATCGTACCTGTTTTCCGTGTGGATAAATGTTTTTTTCCCCCACTCTCCCTTCCATTTTAGAGTGATTGAGCAACTGGGCGGAAAGCAGCTGGTGATGAATCATATGCACCATGAGGACCAACTAGTCCGCTACAACGCCCTGTTGGCTGTGCAGAAGCTAATGGTTCACAACTGGTATGTACACAAGCCTAGCCTCCAGGATGTGATGCTTAGTTTGTCTTTGAGCAGACTACGGTACTCATAGCCACGAAGATGTCATCGTGAAAATTAGCCCTGTATACTCAATTTCAGCATAACCTCACTTCCTGACATTAAACTAGTAAATCCTGACATTTTCATATACAGAAATGTCTGTTTTGCTGCTGCAACTGTAACCAGTTTCAGAAATCTTTTACTTTTGCTGATCTAAACAGGACAGTTTTTTCTTTGGAAAGATCCAAAGTGATGTGTTTTAAGTTTCCGGCAGAAGCAACAGTGGTTTGTTTTGGGGATGTACAGATACATCATCAGGCCCTTTATATCAGCCAATATCAGCATGCCAGAGTCAATCCATAACAACTTGATTGATTTGAGCCCCCTATCTGTGTTGTGAAAACATGGCTTGTAGATATTGTCAAAATGTAAACATAAACAGTCTATGAAACACATAGCCACGGCTTCCCATGCCACCGTAAACACTCGCATTGCTCTGGTATAGCGTCTGCTATCTACACTATGCACCCCAGACACTCGTCTTCCATCAAGACATTAGTCTCTTAAAACAAACTGTTTCATCTACATCCGGTGAATGCAGCTATACACAGTCTGTACGTTACACCCCCAGAACATGCACAAGGAAGTTGGGAAAAAAACCTTCAGACAGGAAAGAAGTTCGACAGAATCCGACCAATCACGACACGTGTGTCCACGAAAAATGCGGCATATTGGATTCTGGTTGGACTAATGAGCGGAAGACCCGCCTTTCTACTTCCCATTCCGGTTGGTGCGTGATTCTCCCCCACGAAGTACAGACGGTATGGTGGAAGCATTTGAAAATTGCGGAAGCCAACTCGTCTGTTCTAAGAGACTATCAAGACATGCATAGTGAGCCACACAGCCAAAATAGTGCATTGTAATCACAGACCAGGAAATACACCGTGCCAAACCGCGAGACAAACAGAGACTAACCTTATTTCCACAGCCATGGGTGCTTTATTTCCTCAGTCACAGTCATAGCTTGATCCAGTATATGCTGTCAAGCCTCGCTGGGCCACTCTCTGTCCATTTATAAATGCAGAAAAGAGCTAAATCCACAGAAACGAAGAGCAGAGGCACGGCCCCGGCAGGTCTGAATCAACAAGCCATGTTTTCACACCACGGAGAGGGGGCGTGGCTTCTTTCACTGCTCCCATCACAATAACTCGCATGTCTCGCTAGATATATAATATTCTTTTGTGGGCATCTAGTAGCGCTGAATCTTACCAATAGTGCCTTTAATACAAATGTCAAATTAGCAACAGAATAAAACTAAGAAGGTGTTTGGTTAAAAAACAAACATTGAATTATCTAAAAATGGGCATGTCTGAAATGTTATTTTTATTTTTATTTATCTACCTAAAAAACATTGTGCAATGAAATCCTTGTTTGTTTGAAATAAATTGAAGAAGAACTGAGCAGTTATCATGAGGAGTGAGTCTGAGACCATGCCTGAACAAAGAAAAGATTCAAGCTTATATACTGTATCCCAACTTGCATGCAAAGACATATTTTTTTATCAAGTGTGTACTCATAAATTAAGAAGTTTGTGATGAAAAGTGCACTCAGTAGAGGGCAGATGTACAACTAGAAAAGTGCACTCAGTAGAGTACAGATCTCCATCTGACACCGCCAGAGATGGGGACTTGGACTTCAGACTTGGACTCAAGTTGCACTTCAGTCACACACACACACACACACACACACACAGTGACTTGAGACTCGTCCTCAAAAAACTTGAGACTTGACTCTGACTCGAGATTTGGGACTTGTGAGGAATCTTTATTTATAAACATTAACATTAAGGAAATGTCTACTAATAATAATGTCAACGAATCAATGCTGATGCTGATGAGTCTATCAGTCTGACGACTAATATGACTCTGGGACAGACGTCCGATATTTTGGGGGTTCCGCTGTCGAGCGAACGCCCCGCCCCTTCCGTCATTGTTTACAGACCGACTCATATGAAGCTATTTATTATTATTATTATTAGCAGAAATGTCGTCTGGACCTACGATCGATCCGCTCCAACTCCATTCTCACGTCAACAATAACCACAGCACACGGAAGTGGAAGTCCACTATACAGCGGAAACCCTGACATACTGTATCGGCTGTCTGTCGTCCCAGAGTCATATTAGTCGTCAGACTGACTCTGGGTTCCCAGATTGATGCTGATAGTGTATGCTAATAGGTAAACGAGTGAGGATAATACACTACATGCTGTGTGTTCTAAGTAGAGTGGCTGGCATGCAGTAGATGATGCAACGCTCCTCCGTAAGAGACTTGAGACTTGACTTGGACTCCAGCTCAAAGACTTTAGACTCGACTTGGACTTGCAAAAAAATGATTGCGAGCGTCTCTGGGCACCGCTACGCCTAACCATGGCCAAACCGAAACCCAACTGTGATGGTTAACACACACGCACGCTGGCATGCACACACACGCACGCACGCACACACACACACACACACACACACACACACACACACACACACACGGCCAAACACATTATCCCATAATCATTTGGACAAAGCCATGTAAAAAAAAAAAGATTCAGGTTGATGTTAGCATGGATTTGAGTTCTACTCCAATTTCATTACGTATGAGCGTTTCCTTTACTTACTACAATGCTTTTTATACCCCTCAGAATAAATTCAGCTTTAATATTAAGGCATCACTCTTCACATTGCCTCTGGCTCTACCGTCCAAATACTCAACTTGCTTCTGTTATCTGGTGTGTTTTTTCTGCCTAATGGATCCCCTGGAAACGCACCCGAAAACATGAAAAAAGCAACGACAGAAAAATGTGTTTGTTTTGCGGCCAGTATCTAAAACACACTCTGAGCAGCTGTGGACGGAGATATGTGTTTAATGTCTCTGAGTATACTGCTGCTTCTCATCTAAGTGATCTTAATGCATGTTCACTGAAGTGTGGGTAGAAGTGTGTTTTGTTCAGTTTATTGATTCAAGATAAAAGAGCAAGGCCAAAATAGGGGGGAGTCTAGATCAGTGATTCCCAACCTGTGGGCCGCGGCCCCCTGGTGGGCCGCGAAGGTATTGCAAGTGGGCCGCCAAATCATTTCCAAAAAAGTATGATTTTTTTTGGGGGGGGGGGGGGGGGATCAATTTTTTTTTTAAAGATTTTGAAAAATCATACTTGAAAAAGTATGATTTTTGTTTCTTTGATGTTATTGCTTTTGCTTGAATTGAAGTTTCATCTTTACATCATCTTTATATTGGGTTTGTGTTTATTTGTAACCCTATCGATTTAATGGGCTTTCTTCTGATATTTGGATTTTGTTTGGATCTGATATTGGATGTCAAATTGTTATGAGAATGCATTTTTCCATTGTTGAAGGATACCTTTATTTATTAATCATTTGTTAATTAGCCTGTTACAGACAGCCCCTTGCTTGTCATTTCTGACATCTGTGTGGTGCTGATGGACAGCTCCTTGAATGATTGGCGTGTGTGTGTGTGTGTGTGTGTGTGTGTGTGTGTGTGTGTGTGTGTGTGTGTGTGTGTGTGTGTGCGTGTGTGTATGTGTGTGTGTGTGTATGTGTGTGTGTGTGTGGACAGCTCCTTGAAAACTGTAATACTGAAGGTGTTGCAACATGTTACAGGTGCTGTGTTAGTGACTGTGGAGCTTCCAACATGTTTCTCCTGTATTCAGTTCAGTCCTTTATGTTCAATTTTCAATAAAAAAGTGCTCTGAGAACGCATTATATGGCCTTTGTATTTATGGGGTCGGAGGTGGGCCGCGAACATTTTTGAGACATAAAAGTGGGCCCTGAGTTGGAAAAGGTTGGGAACCACTGGTCTAGATGATTATTGATTTGTTTTATTCGTCAACAATACCTTACTTGCCCAATAGAGGGAACATGATATAAGAGCTCTCAGTATGGCAGAAAGGAAAGGGACAGAGGTGGGGTTGATTATTAGTATTAGCACATGTGCTGAGACAGCAGCGCAGTGATTGATTTGTTTGTGGGTCAGCGTGGGCTGTCTGAAACGGAGGCCCTAGGTATTGTTGATAGGCAGATAATTCACATAATAGGCTAAATCCTTTTTGAGGGAAACAACCTCAACACCGGTGGAAAAGTAGCCAGCGCGTACAGGGAAAATCAATGAAGGCAACACCGCTGCCTCAAGGTTGTTTCGTCACATGAAGAACATTCTTTGCTGCCTTCACCCTTGTTGCATTTCCTCTATGAAAACTAGGGATGCACCGATATGAAAATTTTGGCCGATGCCGATAACCGATATTAACATTGCTGTTATGGCCGATTACCGATATTTACCGATGTCGATATGATCTGTATAAAACCACATTTTTATGATCATCACATTTTGTACATACTGAAAAACACATGTTAACACTGAATTTGAAAAAGTTATGCATTTCTTTATTTGCAAAGCCTTTGGAAAAGCCCATAAATCATAGATTTACTGCATTATTTCATATCAATGTGAAGAATTTGGCTGATAATGATAACCGATATTAACATTGCAACATCTGACCGATACCGATATGACCGATATGTTAAAAAATGACTAACATCGGCCGATACCGATATGATTGCCGATATATCGTGCATCCCTAATGAAAACGGAATGGTTTGAGTGCTATTGTAGATTGCGAAAAGACTGCAAGGTTGTTGGGTTTGTTTGTTTTTTCAAGCTGAAAACCACTCGTTTTTCTTCCAAATATTGAGGAGGTTTTGACCCCTATACTGTATCTTGCCACCTCAACTGTACAGAACAGGAAGGTTTTACCATTGCAATTCACCACACACACACACTCTCTCACCTTGAGTGGGCTGCCGTGTCTTTGGTGTTGCCATGAAAAGACATCCTCTTCCCTACTAAACAAAGGCCTCTGCTGTCATGACAACAGCAGACAGATGGGTGTTTGAATTGAGAAGTTTCTTTCTTCAGCTTTGAAAAGACTCTTTTCTCAAAGCTTCAATCTACGCTGCAGGAACTGAAAGTACTGCATTAGTTAAGGAATGTGCTTTTTCACATCCAACCCAGTGTTGGTGCCCTGATGTTGATGAAAAGGGTGTAGACCTACATAACTATGTAGGCTACACAGGATACAAACATGTCTAGACTCTTAGTGTAAACCTAACACAATCCACAATACAATACAATAATAGTGTGCAACAAAGTGACAGTGCGCTGCAGTGCGTGTAAATCAACTGTTCAGTAGCCTGACTGCCTGGGGGGAAAAACTGTTACTGAGACGTGTGGTGTGGTGTGGTGTGGTGTGGTGTGTGACTTGATGCTCCGGTAGCGTTTTTTGGAAGGGAGGAGTGAGAACAGGGTATGGGCGGGGTGGCTGGTGTCTTTGATGATGTTCTCGGCTTTCGTGGTGAAGATGTTATGGAGATTTGGTCATTCTGTGCCGATGCATTTAGCTGCTGTCTTCACAGTCCTCTGTAGCCGTCTGCAGTCCATCACGTATTGCCAGACATACCAGACACTTGTACCACTGATGCTGTAGGCCTGTGTCTAGACTTCAGTGCAGGGCAGGCTGTGTCTAGACTTCAGTGCAGGCTGTGTCTAGACTTCAGTGCAGGGCAGGCTGTGTCTAGACTTCAGTGGGGGTCATCCCTATGTTCCCCGAGTCCTATGTTCCCCGGGTCCTATGTTCCCCGCTTTTCCCAAATAGGGTCCTATGTTCCCTGGGAGAGGTTAGGTTTTGGGTTAGGGTCTGGGGGAGGTTAGGTTTAGGCGTGGGGGGTGGGAGAGGTTAGGTTTTGGGTTAGGGTCTGGGGGAGGTTAGGTTTAGGGTTAGTGAAAAACGGGGAATATAGAACCCGGGGAACATAGACATGATCCCCTTCAGTGCAGGCTGTGTCTAGACTTCAGGGCAGGCTGTGTCTAGACTTCAGTGCAGGCTGTGTCTAGACTTCGGTGCAGGCTGTCTCTAGACTTCAGGGCAGGCTGTGTCTAGACTTCAGTGCAGGCTGTGTCTAGACTTCAGTGCAGGCTGTGTCTAGACTTCAGTGCAGGCTGTCTCTAGACTTCAGTGCAGGCTGTGTCTAGACTTCAGTGCAGGCTGTGTCTAGACTTCAGGGCAGGCTGTGTCTAGACTTCAGTGCAGGGCAGGCTGTGTCTAGACTTCAGTGCAACAGGCTGTGTCTAGACTTCAGTGCAGGCTGTGTCTAGACTTCAGTGCAACAGGCTGTGTCTAGACTTCAGTGCAGGCTGTGTCTAGACTTCAGTGCAGGCTGTGTCTAGACTTCAGTGCAGGCTGTCTCTAGACTTCAGTGCAGGCTGTGTCTAGACTTCAGTGCAGGCTGTCTCTAGACTTCAGTGCAGGCTGTGTCTAGACTTCAGTGCAGGCTGTCTCTAGACTTCAGGGCAGGCTGTGTCTAGACTTCAGTGCAGGCTGTGTCTAGACTTCAGTGCAGGCTGTGTCTAGACTTCAGTGCAGGCTGTGTCTAGACTTCAGTGCAGGCTGTGTCTAGACTTCAGTGCAGGCTGTGTCTAGACTTCAGTGCAGGCTGTGTCTAGACTTCAGTGCAGGCTGTGTCTAGACTTCAGGGCAGGCTGTGTCTAGACTTCAGTGCAGGGCAGGCTGTGTCTAGACTTCAGTGCAGGCTGTGTCTAGACTTCAGTGCAGGCTGTCTCTAGACTTCAGTGCAGGCTGTGTCTAGACTTCAGTGCAGGCTGTGTCTAGACTTCAGGGCAGGCTGTGTCTAGACTTCAGTGCAGGGCAGGCTGTGTCTAGACTTCAGTGCAGGCTGTGTCTAGACTTCAGTGCAGGCTGTGTCTAGACTTCAGGGCAGGCTGTGTCTAGACTTCAGTGCAGGCTGTGTCTAGACTTCAGTGCAGGCTGTGTCTAGACTTCAGTGCAGGCTGTCTCTAGACTTCAGTGCAGGCTGTGTCTAGACTTCAGGGCAGGCTGTCTCTAGACTTCAGTGCAGGCTGTGTCTAGACTTCAGGGCAGGCTGTGTCTAGACTTCAGTGCAGGCTGTCTCTAGACTTCAGTGCAGGCTGTGTCTAGACTTCAGTGCAGGCTGTGTCTAGACTTCAGTGCAGGCTGTGTCTAGACTTCAGTGCAGGCTGTGTCTAGACTTCAGTGCAGGCTGTCTCTAGACTTCAGTGCAGGCTGTGTCTAGACTTCAGTGCAGGCTGTCTCTAGACTTCAGTGCAGGCTGTGTCTAGACTTCAGGGCAGGCTGTGTCTAGACTTCAGTGCAGGGCAGGCTGTGTCTAGACTTTAGTGCAGGCTGTGTCTAGACTTCAGTGCAGGCTGTGTCTAGACTTCAGTGCAGGCTGTGTCTAGACTTCAGTGCAGGCTGTGTCTAGACTTTAGTGCAGGCTGTGTCTAGACTTCAGTGCAGGCTGTGTCTAGACTTTAGTGCAGGCTGTGTCTAGACTTCAGTGCAGGCTGTGTCTAGACTTCAGTGCAGGCTGTGTCTAGACTTCAGTGCAGGCTGTGTCTAGACTTCAGGGCAGGCTGTGTCTAGACTTGCAGCCAGTCTGGAGAATATCATTTGTAGGCCGGGACGTCTCTGTAGCATAGCTTCATTTAATGGTATGTTGTGACACATTTTTTCTTTATCAAACAATTGCAGGCTCCTGCGATTTGGATATTGCACTTAGTCATATTGCGATTTCAATTGCGATTTGATTAATTGGGCAGCCCTACTCATTTCCAGCCTTTGGTTGACTGAAATTGTGACTAAATAAGATATATTAAATGTTAAATGCTTGGTTAGTTGCCATGTACTTTCAAAATGGACTCGCCCGCTGCGTGGGCTCGCCGCACGCAGCACGGTCCGCTCGCAGCGTTGCCAAAAAGACGCTTACAGTGGTCCACGCGGATTCGCGAAACACCATGAAACATAGATAGGTAGATAAGTAGGTAGATAGATAGGAGCTAGTAGATAAGTAGGTCATGGGTCAACTTAGAACCGATTAACTTTCCACGCCCACTGGCCAAAAGGAGGCATGGCCATACCTCCGCCACTCTACCGAGTGCCCTCTAGTTTGATCTGTGTTCGAAACAGCAGTGTACTGTAGTGTTTGTTATGTCAGTCCTGATGTGTTCTCCGTCTCTTCGCAGGGAGTACCTGGGAAAACAACTCCAGTCCTCTGATCAGCAGCAACCTCAAGCCGTGGCAGCTCGCAGCTGAACTGTCGTTGTGCATGGATGTTTGTGTATTGTGTGGATGAGTGTGTACTGTGTGTACGTCATTCTTCTCCATTTTAATAATCAGCTGTTCATTTCATGTAATGATATGCAAAAGGTGTGGTTTCTCATTCCTGGCAACAGCCCACTTTATTCTTGATGTTACTTGATTTAATTGTCGTGCGATGTGATGTTCCCTCACAGCTAAGTGATGTGCAGATTGGAGTAGCACTTTATGTCTGTGATAATGTATAAAATTGCAAGTTATTTAAGTCTTACCTGTAAAATGTTGTACGTATTCCAATAAAGTCGCTCATCTGTGGTATTTTTTCTTCGTTGCAACTGCATTTCAAGATTCCCTTTAATAGCCACAGCGGTCAAATCAATAGTAGAAGACAAAGCAATACAGAAAATCACAATCACAAATTATAAAGTGCAAAACATAAAGTCCTTTAAAGTGACATGATTTGGGGGGGGGTGGGACCCCGGCCCGTTTCTGAGCTGGTTGTGCTTGAAACTGTCCCTGTGACAACAGGTTCCGGTACTGCCAGACATCAGTCTTCTGCCAAGGGAGAGAGCCTAAAGAGTTTGACCTGGGTGGGAGGGGTTGGCCATGATTTTCTGAGACTGCTTCAGAGTCATGGCAGTGTGTAGGTCCTGAAGGGAGGGCAGGCTGCATCTGACCACCTTTTCAGCACGGCGAATGATGCGCTGCAGCCTGGAGATGTTCTCAGATGGTGATGGATGGATTCAACGGAGGAGGTGTAGAAATGGGCCAATGCTGCCTTTGGCACCTTGACTTTCCTCAGCCGCTAAAGAAGGTCCATCCTCTGTTGTGCGTCCTTGGTGAGAGATTTAATGTTCAGCTCTCATTTGCTGCCCTGAATTGAGTGTTACAATTCTAAGTCTCACATCATATTCCACTGGCTCCCAAGTAATAAAAGCTGAAGTATCAGGCCTGAGGTCATTTTAAAGTAATCCACACACGTTTATGCAGAAATGTCTGACATGTTAACTCATGCACCTTCAGGTTGAAGCTGAATGTAATCTCTACACGTGGAAACATTGTTCAAACGGTGCCTAAGGCGTGTGGTTCGGAAATGACTTGTGAAATAGTAACTGCATAGTCATTTAAATATAATGATTTTCTTGTTCTAGTGTTGAACACGTTCATGTTGGATTTTGCAGGAAATTCTCTCTTGCACACCGACACTGCAGAGCTGTGAGTGAACTGTCACACTGGAAGGCCAAAAACGTAAGTCCTTGAAATCATTCAGTGCTTTTCCCAGCCAAACTACTGTAGGCTAAGTGAGTGGACTGTAAAGGAAACTATTTTGTTACGGTCAAAAGTCCGTGATGCTACTGGGACCACTTGGTATGTTTATGTTCCCATCAGAAGTTAAATTGGAAGTTTTTTTTTCCATCTCACCTTGACTTCACATAGCTTACATTCTTCACTTGTCTCTTCCTTCATCGTTTCAGCACTTAAATGAACACTATTTCTATCCATTTCACACCTTTCGGAAACCTGTCTGCTTCATATATCTTCAAAGCTTTGTTGAATGACCTAACCTGTAAATGTTTTGCTCATTTTGAAGAACTTTTACCGCCGTGTTTATTTTGTCTTAGAACTTTGTTACTTTCAACGTCTCGAGATTAAAGACAAAACAGCATTTGCAATTAGCAAACTTCTTTTGTAACTTGTGTTGATTTAAGATACAACTACAAGTGTGCTCATGCGCGTACTTCATAACAGATACAGGTTGACCTATATCAATAAATGACTGTAAAGGCACAGTTTCAAACATTTGATTGCAATCAGGGTTTATTAATCACATCATACTGCAATTTCTCTCCATGTATTTTCTACTTGCTTTTCTTTATACAGAATTTAAATACCAAAACAATGCAAACAACTGGTACTTTAGTTGTATATACTTTTGACTGCTGTGGAACTTATCATTCTCTACAGAAATACATCTACACAGCCAGTGCTATTATGGTATATGTTATATGAAAGAAAAATGGGTGGGTGGCTGTGAGCACAGGTGTTAAAGTGCTCAGGTTCTCCACTAAGTTCAAGCGGAGTCTGCTTGAAGCATTACTGTACATGAATTTGCAGGGTTGGGGAACCAAAGAGTTTCTGCCGCTAGCTACGCTTCTTGTACTTTGTCTTCATCTCGTTGATCTCGTGCTCCAGATCGGCCATCCTCTGCATCATGACACATCTCTGAATCCTGACCCGGGACGAGGTGGCTCTGCAGCTGCTGCTCCCTCTCAGCCAGAGCAGGTACTGTATGCTCTTGGTGTTCTCATCACTTTGCTCTTCAGCCAGCTGAGAGCCTTTCTGCAGGCACTTCTCCAGTGTCTTCTGGGCCTCCTCTTTCTGTTATGTACTTGAGTAGTTTTTTTAATAAATTGTACTTGAGTAGTTTTTACAGAATACTTTTTACTCTTACTCAAGCAGCCCACATTTGCAATAAAATACATGTACTTTTACTCAGTTACATTGGGCCATTAACAGGTAGAGTAGTGAGTAGCGAGAAGTGTGTATACACCCCACTTGAATAAGTCGATTTGAAAAGACAATGGGACATCCTGACACCTCTCCACAGCTGCCCACCTCCCCTTCCCTTGACTGTCCGTTGCTATAGATAGTAGCACATGACATGTGTGAATAGTGAAAATCACTAGCGGTCCCGAAAGGTTATCCCAGTAATTTACTGGGAACTGGCCTATGTATGTGTTGGGCTGGCCCAATTAGCGGCTGGATTTACAGCAAGAAGAGGCAGTTGAACTGTGCAATCAAAAGGTGTTTATTCACCCACAAAAAAGACAAAATTGATTTAACAGGACAAAAAAGGATTTGACAGAAATGAGGCATGGCTGAGAGTAGCCCTCCAGTGTCTTACCAGCAGCCAAAACTGAATTATACACACACACTGGCAGCTTTTTATAGTCTGCCACAGGTAATTGGCTGGATGCTACCAATTACATAGGGGTCACTTTAATAATAATAATAATAATAATAATAATGATTGGATTTATATAGCGCCTTTCCAAGTGCTTCACAGAATCATTATTCGTTCACACCATTCGTACCGGTGGTTCGAAAGCGTGGCAGCCACACATCGGCGCTCAACGGCCCCTCCGACCACCATCATTCATGTCTACATTCATACCAATCATACGAGGCAAGGAGGGTTAAGTGTCTTGCCCAAGGACACAATGACAGCAGCTGGGAGGGAGCGGGGATCGAACCGCCAACCCTTGCGTCATTGGCCGACCCGCTCTACCTCCTGAGCTAAAGCCGCCCCCGCAATTAACAATAGCATTCAATAAAACAGCATACTGCCCCTTTAAACAACCATTCTACATATCTATCAAATAGACAGTTAAAGAAATGTTGCTCTCAATCCATTTAATAATGCAACATAAGAATAAACATTTCAAGTTGAAGCAAATGCACAAAACCCCCCTCCTGCTATCCCATTAGATAGTTCCTCCCGAGAGGACTCTTTTGCCGGAACACCCTGAGAACAGAGAGACAACAGGTAAGTGACTGCATGCATCAAACAATTAAAATATTTGCTTTGCACAATGTACTTAGAATTATATTGCACTTAGTTATATTGCACTTGCCCAAACCAAACTATGAAAACCTACTACAGTACATGTCAGGTTAAGCAGGCTACTGACCATTTTGTTTCACAGGTGAAGCTTGTTGTCCATGCTGATTAGCTGATCCAGCAGGACAAGACAAATTAAGTCACAAATAAAATATATTCAATAAATACACATGTCTTTGTGTGTCATTATTAATGCTGTGCAAATTATGCTGTGTAAACGAGTCAATAATTCCATGTTTCCATATATATGTGAAAATAGTGCAAATGATTGGTAACAAAGTACTACCAATGCTAGAGCTTTGTTACAGTATGCAAGGGGCTTAATATTGGGGAGTCTATGAGCCTACCTATTAAGCAAGTTAGTGTTAGAATGATGGAGGGTCTTTCTGCTGGTTTCTTCTGCAGGCCCATGAGAGCATCCTGATGTTTGCCTGCAAGCAAAGGATCTTCTCTTGCTAGAGGAGTTCTTTCACCTCAATTTCATGGTGAAGAGCCTACTTTTCCTCCTCAATGGCCTGGATGGTGATGTTCTTCTGCTCTGCATCCTGTTGAGCTCTCTGCAGTTGGCCCTGGAGCTGCAGCTCAAGATTATTTTCCTCTACAGCCTGGACCTGGATCTGGTACAGGTCTTCTTCCTCCTCAAAAGCCATAATGTTCATGGCCTGCTGCTCTGCATCATAGTGAAGAAAGTAAAGCTTGCACACTGCAAGGCTCCAGTTGAGTGTTTTTATTTAACACCGATCATTTTGTGTTTTCTCTGGCTTTTGCTCGAGATAAGCCATGGAATACCAGGTCTTGTTGGGGAAGTTCTCACAACAAGCATTCAGGTGGATGGCCTGCAACACGAGTGCCATCTGCATTTCTGCATCTGGAGAAACTGTTGGATCTCCTCTGTTTCACTGGTAGTTCCCTTGACAGCCTTCTTCAGCAGGTTCCTCTGCTCCTACTGCAACTCAAAATGGAGCTTCAGAGCCCTCCGAAACCTCTCAGCCTTGGCAGCCTGAGCCTAAGGCTGAGACATCTCCTGGACCAAAGCCTGGAACCGGGCATCGGTCTGGGCTCGCTCCTCGATCCAGACAATCCAGACCCTGGTTTGCCAGGTTCTGCGCCCCTTGTAGCTTTGGGCTTGATACGGCATGTCATCCTGATGCTTTTTCTTCTTGCCTCTCTCTCTTTCCATGTGTCACGTCTGTCTCTCAAAACAGTCAAACAAATTGAGACTGACTTACTTTGCGCCATCTTTTCTACAGTTCTCTACAGGTAGCAGGAAATCCAGTCCAGATGACTTCAGCTCAACATCAGCTGCTGATCTGGAATTTGCAGAAGAAATGACCAGCTTTGTGTGTCAGTCATCTACAAACTGCGGCAAGTGAAATCGATGATTAAATTCTCAATACGTCCAGCTTGACTGAACTGGAGCTGATTGTCGATCTTGTAGGAAGCTGAGGAACATGGAGGATGAAGACCCGTCTCATCTGCTTCCACTCCATGACGGTCGCAGACACGACAGCACTGACGAATGGCAAAGCTCTGCCAGCCTTATTCTACCAGAAGATGGAACTGTGACTTAGCAGGTTGCCACCACACATGTATCATCAACACCCAGGCCACCAACAGAGACACTGATGGAACAGCTACACCTTCAGAGTCTGCCTCCATAATCAAATATCCTCATGTGTTACTGTCTGATCATGTGGTAAGATTTTGTCATTTTGCACCATTGGTCCCCCGTAGACAGTGTAAAATGTCGAGTGTCACATTCTGGTTCTGACATCTCAGTATCTTGACTATAACAAATAGGCAAGGTCTTATTATGAATCTAGTTTGAACTCTGTGTCCTCTCGTCCTTATAGAATTAAGACACATCTTTCAACGTTCTCTTTTCTAAGAAGGAACTAAAATGTTCCTTCCAACTAAGTAGAGTTTTTCACCAGCATTTGTACATGTAGAATATCAGAAAATTACAATACTTTCGGACATTCTCGTACTCTTTCCAGTTTCCACCAATGCCCATGTTCTACAATGACCATGTACCTTTGGCATTGTGAACACATTTGTTTTAGTCTTCAACACAACCTGTATTAATATATAGTTTCAATACTGTATGGGATGTTTAGTAACATGAGTTGAAAAGGAACCTTGTTTAAAGTTTAGTCCTTTTTTGATATCTTTAGAATTTAAAAATTATTCTTTATAGACCCACCAGAATGGAATTATTTTTGAAGGGAGACTTGGCCAATAAATTAGTCATGAAACAAATTACAGACACATGAGACAGAACACTGTAAGAAGATGAATAATAAATAATAATAAATATGTCCTTGTGTAATATTCACAGTAGCAGTTGTCTGCTGTGTACAGAGATGTGTACAGAGATGCTGTGTACATAGATGTGTACTAGATGTGTACAGAGATGCTGTGTACATAGATGTTTATACGTCTGAGTGAGCCAGACAGACTTTGGCTGGCAGCAGTGTGCCCCTGGTAATCTGTATCCAGATTCCTTCTGTGCTGTTTAACTCACTGAAAATCTTGGAAAATGAACCTGTTTTTCCTCTTAATCCTCAGGGGAAATCATCTTACCCATTCTCTCTGGCTGAGAATGTCCAAGTCCAACAACAGAGTTTAAATGTTATTTGAAACTCAAGTCTCATTAAACTTTAGGGATGTGTTTGAGCTGCAGCAAATACTGTCATTGCCTCAATGAATGGCTTTTTTTTTACCTGCAAGTATACAGTAGTAGCAGTGCCTTCGCATCCTTTTAAAAATCAGTTGAACCCTGCTAGCTAGAGAGCAGCAATTCAGCATAGCACGCAGGGAAGAGCTCTCTGACTGTCTATTCAAATCAGATTTCTGCCTTTGGAAGATCTGATACGGTCATCCCTTGTCCGATGAAGTCGCCACACGGAATATGTAAGAGTTCTGGAAAGCTGGGATGCACACAGCGTCAATATTTATGTAGAGACTCGCCACTTCTGGGTGCTGCTGCCCACACTTCTTTGCTCTCATCTCCTCTCTGAGTGCTAGTGTATTTACAGTAGCTGGCACTCCCCGGTCCCTGTGCATGCTCGCCTGCAACAACTGTGAACTCTGGACCCTGAAACAGATGGTTTTGCTTCACCCTCGTTCATTTTTTATCATGCTACCCACATTAGTTGTTCAGGCTCAAGGCAGAAGGTGATAGTGGCTGTGTGTGTCAGCACACTCAATCACTGAGCTCGGGCCTATAGGTGACACCCACTGAATAATCTTCTGAGGCCATTGCACTCATAGGTCATGTGTCATCTTTTCAATGAAAGTTAGTTAACTGTCTCATAGGGATGTAAGATATTGAATTCTTTGCCGATATCTGATCTGCCGATATTTTTCAACTCTTCTGGCCAATGCCGATTCCGATATATGCGTGCACCACACACACACACCTAATTTCAGAAAACATAAAGTTTTTCCTGCAGTGGAATTAACACATTATTATGCATATCTTTATTGTGATGGCGCACTGGCAGATGCAGACATAAATACAATGTTTTTCAATATGTAACCATTCAAAATAAGAAAGCTTCTTCAACTTAGATTATGTAAAACATGCCATATTTAGTCAAGCATCGAGCATTTGGGCATAATTACACAGTAATTTTATCGGCCTGTCATATTTGCAGAAATATTTGTTTCAGGTCGATGCCGATTTCATTTCTGATAAATCATCTGATTTATCGTGCATCCCTACTCCCTCAGAATGACTGATGTTTCCTGACCATGGAGATAATATTTTTCATGAATATTAAGATGATATTAAGTCATAATATTCGGGTGTAATTAGTCATTTGTTGTGTGAGTCGTTGGGATTTATGAATTCCTCTGACAATGCAAGTATTTGATTCATGATCAGAACCAACAGAGCAAAGCATTTATCCCCATGTCAATAATTCAACTAAATAAGATGTGAGACATGGAAACTAAGATTAAGGGAATCTGAAGTTTTTATTATTATTAGTTATTTTTATTATGATTATGAGGTTGAGATTATAGCTAGTCATCAGCAATAATCGCTATGAAATATGCTATAGATATGCACTTTAAAGATGCCGGGCTGCTATATGCACTTTAATGCACAGTTGTATTGCCGTATTTATGATTTCTGTATGTCATTTGAATGTGTCTGTGTCCTCAATTATGTACTGTGTTGTACAACAAATTGCCTCCATGGAGGACATTCAAGTTTTTCTACCTCTACCATGTAGGCAAATCACCTGTATCTGCATGTTCTTCTGCCCAGCCTGGCAGATGCTTGTCTCTACTAGAGTTTTTGTCTTCCTCCATCGATTAAATCCCTTTGCTGTTGTAGCCGTGGGTCAGGGATGCTCCGTTGCCATAGTGACAATCAAAACAAGCCTGACAGTCATGTGATGTGAAGCTCGATTTTAGCCTGAATTTGAGGACAATCACATAACACCATGTGTCCATGGCTTGTTCTTCAGTGTGAAATGACCCCCTATGTAGCCTATAGCATGAATCTGAGAACACTGTTATCTTGTAATGTGGAGATAACCTATAACAAGTGTGCAATATGGTGACAGCTTGATTGTGTGTGGGTTTCTCTTGACTTCAGCCCAATTTTATATCTGGTGGACATTCTGTTCTGGGTGCTGACTAATGGCATGCATGGAAAAAAATGTATTGCATTTCTGTATGTATTAGTGTATATATAGGAAAAAGCTCAAAACACAAAATACACTGAGGTAGTCCACATAAGCGCTGGTGATGGCAGCATAGACTGTGTAATGATATTTTGTTTTGCTCAGGTTATGTATTGGCCTGCATATACAACTGCAGAAAGAAGACAAAGCTGTATATTGTGGAACACATGATAAAGTTTCATAAAGTTTCAAAAGAAACAAGGCAACAAACACAAACCAGCATTAGAAATTTCACCTCAATTTTCTGTTTTGGCCTCAATTAGCATATCATACATTGTGATTAATATAGGTTTGCAGTGATGAGATATTATCTTATTCAGGCTCTGGCAATTACAAGTAGATTTGATAGTCTTACTACTGTCTCCCTTGCAGAGAGAGGGTGAACTGATGAAGCAGTGACCTCAGTCCTTTCTGGTATAAAATGCTCCTTTGAAAAGAATTGATCAAAAAAGTGCATATCAGATTAACATAATCAGATGGACAAAAGGATAAAAGCCCACCCTACAATGGTTGCTACATATTCACATTGTCATCAAAGCGAGTGATTGATCTTAATGTGATCAGGGAATGTCATGGAGGATGGAAATGAATGGATGGGTAGTTGACAGGTGGGCCAACCATGTCGAGAAGGGGCTAACTAACGCCAGACCTTGCGGCATGAGTGGGCATTCCATAATGTGTGTTTGACCTGTACTTATCGCTCATGCTACCCATGGCACTGTAGTTTGACTGTCAGGGTGAAGAAGAAACATCAGTTGTGTTGTGACCAGTATAGCCATTGGGTAATGAATATAAACTGTACCCAAAGAGAAAGCAATGTGTAGAAGGTTTGTGTACCTATCACGTGTCTTTAAATGTAGCCATATGTATCCAGCTGTTGTGCACTGGATCTAGATTTAAAACAGGATTCTGTTAACATCAGTAAATAGTTGTATTTTTCCCTCGATTAGAGCTCTCATCTGAGGAAAAATGTGAAAGCTTCCAATTTGCCACTGTCATTATAGGCCTCAGTGAAGTTGTAGCAAATATTTGTAATGACAATTGTAATGACAGACCACAATCAAGCGCAGACAGTCTTCAACAATAGAAACACACCCGCAAAATGGCTGATACCACTCAAGCAACACCTGTCCATGACGGGTCTCTAAGCAACAGGTGTCAGCAGTGCTTGCAACAAGGGAGAATAATCAGCATCTGGTTCATTACTGTTTCTAATCTGTCAACATATGCAGAGGGAAACTTTAGGTAATTCGATTTTTACTGGGTGTCTTCTTAGAAATATATTTTCCTTTTATTTTTAAGCTTTCAGTCGTGTTGTTGACGTGGTGAACAGTTAATCCATAGCTCGTGAGGCTGCAGGTTATGGGTGGATAGAGCTTGATTAAAAAAAGGCCCTCTTCTCCTCTACCTGCAATAAACAGCTTTGTCTCATTATGATTTGTCTCATATGGAGCCACATGTTGGGACAATGAAGAGGGACACACTTCCCATGGTGGCTTTGAAGAGTTCAAGTGTTTCTCTCACCCATCCATTCTTTTTACATATTGCTCAGAAGTGCTGCTGAAGGCCTTTGAGTTCTTCCTGCTTCCTGCCTCTTGAACATCTAGGACTCTGTACATTTGTGTTGCAATGGCCCTTTTTCCCACTCCTTTCTCTGTCTCTTCTCTTTTTCTAACCATTCCTACTCTGCATCAAATGAAAACAATTTCCTGTTCCTTCAGAAGTTGTAGTTGTCATAGACTGTGTTGCATAGTTGATTGCTCTATTGCTGACAAAAATGTGTTATTGTAAGTCGCTTTGGATAAAAGCATCTGCCAAATGACGTAATGTAATGTTTTAGCTCACCGAGAAGCTGATTTTCAGACCTCAACTGATTTCTCCTCCTATCAACCCCTTATCGTCATGCAGTTTCATATTCCTGTGGGGCTTTCAAACAATTTGATGACTCCTAGGCATGACGCCAGTCCGTCATCAGTGAGAAATTTGTTTTGCAAGTTCATACTCAAAGAGAAAACTTGTTGCCTCATGAAAACATGTTTATGGGTATAGCTGAAGGAAGAGATTTTGTTTTCAAGTGCAATCAAATAATCCCTGCTGAAATCTGTGGAAGCCACATTTTGCTGCTGTTGGATGAGAATCGTTTATCTCCAAAAACCTTTTGGGAATTTTCCCCCCAAGTTTTTCTTGATTTTCTTCCGTTGATGCAATACATATAACAGGGTTTCAAGGGATTCCTCTCATGAAACTCGCATAGCACAGAGAGGACCATGACATATTTCAGATCATGTGGGGAAAGATGAAACACACCAGAATCAAACGCATCACATTTTCCCACACAAGATAATGATAAGAATGCATGTGGCACTGTGGCTTTTCATGTCACTTTGAAGAAAGCTACCCACATAGAAAGAGAGGTATTTTGATTATGCCCTGTTTGTATGTTGTAGCAAAAATTTACAATGTCAGACTACAGTCAAGCGCAGACAGTCTTCAACAATAGAAACACACCCGCAAAATGGCTAATACCACTCAAGCAACACCTGTCCTGGTGGGTCTCTAAACAACAAGTGTCAGTGCACTCATTGGAAGAAGGGAGAATAATCAGTGTCTGGCTAATTGCTGGTTCAAATCTGTCAACATGGTATGGTGAGGGGGAACTTCAGGTAATTAGATTGTTACTGGGTGTTTTCATAGAAATATATTTTCACTTTGTTTTAAGCTTTCAGTAGAATCACACTTAATTTGTGTTGTTGATGTGGTGAACAGTTTAGCCATAGATTGTGAGGCTGCAATTTATGGGTCCAGAGCTTAAAGGAAATAAAAAAAAATACTCTCTTCTCCTCTACCTGCAATAAAAACCATGTTTCACTATGATTTGTCTCATGGAGCCACAACATGTTGGGACAATGAAGATCGATACACTTCTACACTTTTCCATCACGTCTTTGAAGAGCTCAGTATGCTTTTTACATAATAGGCTATTGTGCTGCTGAAGGCCTTTGAGTCCTTACTGCTTTCTGCCTCTTGAAACTATTTAGGATTTATTTTAGTTGCTGAAACATCTTTGAGAGGTAGCTAGATGCGGAGTTCATTCAAACATTTTCATAAAGATCTGCACATAACATTTTTTATTTTACTTTCACTGCTGGCAAACTTATTGATGTATTAAAAAAAATAGCATATATGCAAAGATCTTTTCTAAGGTTATAGGACTTTGATTGAATTCAAGGCTGTCAGGATGGTCATAATTGGGTTGGTATTGCAGGGTTATGATGAGTGATATTTAAGTAGGCTAACTATAATGTAAAAAGGTGTTAAAGGTTGCCTTTATAAACAAAGAATAATTTTCAGTCGAGGATGGTACATAGACTATCTACTGTCTGAATATTATTGTCGTCTCTGTTGGCTCAGCCTCCTGATGTCACTGAAGGAGCAGTGGCTACGGGCTTGGAGTGCGCGCGTTCGGGGACGCAGCAGTGGCACAGGCTGTGCGTTTTCCCCGTGCCCGCACAAATACCCTGTGTGGATTCTTCACATTTCAAGCATCCGGATTTTAATCGGGGACTAAATATCCTCTACTCCTAGCTGATTTGTTTTCAATTAACTTTTTGGAAGCAGAAAAACAAAACGGGTACGACGGTATCAGACATTTAATGTGTTGTCCTTGAGCTATCTTATTTAGCATAATTGAAGGGATAAACTGTCCTACTACTACCTCGCTGTTCGTTTTCCGTAGCAATCGTCGGCAGATTCACCACATTCAACTGTATCCACCGACTGCCAAGCGTGCGTTCAACTTGAGCGGTCAGTTTACGCCCAAACCGCCCCGGCTCTCAGCACCATGGACAGCGCAGCTATCGTGCACATCTTCAAGGAGGACAGGTGTCCCTCGGGCCGCCCGGAGGAGTGCGTCCCGAACTTCAGCTGGCCGCCCGGCGGCTTCTCGGACCTCTTCAACTACACAGCCAACGGCACCTGGGCGGCTGAGCCCATGTCGCCCATCATCCCCATTATAGCCGCGCTGTACTCCGTGGTGTTCGTGGTGGGCTTGGTGGGCAATTGCTTGGTGATGTATGTCATCATTAGGTGAGTTTGTTTTGACTTTGACAATATTGGCCTATGGACAAGACAAGCAATGCCACTGATTCCTATGCATAGGGTAGGCTTTTCTTGTGATTTTAGTAAAAAAAAAAAATACAAAATACATACCCCCCCCCCCCCCCCTCTCTCTCTCTCTCTCTCTCTCCAGCTCTCTGTGCCTCTCATGGCGTGGGTACATGCTCGTGCACGTGTCTAGTGTTTGTGTGTTTTTCTTGGTAGATTTCTCTTTGCCAAATGCCCTATCAACTCAGCATCCTTACCTCCTTTTCAACTGCTAAACATTAGGTTTGCAGAGATTTTATAATCATCTATTCATATAAATGATGGACAGTGTATAGATATTGCTTGTAATTTGAAATGCACAAATTGAACACCTTAATTTATTTTAGCCTGGAAGATATTTTAATTGAGGAAGAGATGATTATAAGGACAAACTGAGTATGAGCTAATTATTAACTAAGATTCTGGCTTGGTAATTTCATTCTCACTTGTTCCAGAAGGTTCCCTTGGTGTTACCCTTTGTAATGCAGTGGTTCTCAAAGGGTCCACAGACCCACAGGGGTCATTGAGGGGTTCCAGGGGCTGTCCCCAGCAAAAAGAAAAAGAAAAAGAAAGGGGGGGGGGGTAATTTATTTTCACAATAATTCCATCCATAAGTCACAATGACAAAATGTATCACTATTTTAGTCATGGGTTTCATACACTTTGTATTAAAACATCTAAAAGCAAAAAATCTCGTCAGATGAGGGACCCTCATGGGATAAAATCTGGTAACACTTTATTTGGATATAGTCCACCTGCAGAGAGCCTGAGTATTTGTAACATTTCAACAGCGTATTAGTTGACATTAGTTTATTCAACAATTCAAATGTTTTGCTTTGTCTTTATATGTTGTTTTAACAGTTTATTAGTTGAGATTTAACAAACGATTATGTTTGCTTCCCGACACACACCTGACACACACCTATATTACACTCTGAGTGTAATATGTTCATCAATTGTCACATTTACTCTATATTTGATCTGATGAACATCTGTTAAACAGTTGAATTGTTGAATGTCAACTATAATAAGCTGTTGAAATGTTACAACTCTGTAGTCGAACTATCCAAATAAAGTGTTACAAGGTCTGTGGTCTAATTTGTGTCAGTTTAGGGTAGCCTGGGTAAACCCAGCCCCCAGTGACCTGCTCTCAGGCTTACCCTGCTTACAGTCACAAGGTAGTGACTGAGAGCAGGTCTGAGAGCAGGTCACGTGGCGGCTGGGTTTACCCAGGCTGAGTTTAGGGGTCCTTGATGTGAAAAAGTTTGAGAACCAGTGATGTAATGTATTCTGGCTGCCATAGTTAATGTGTTGAGTCTGGAATTCTGTGGTAGCTGCCAGATCAAAATGAGTGATTAGGATTCACGGCCTAGTTTCTTTCCCCACCGTAGATACACCAAAATGAAAACAGCCACCAACATCTACATCTTCAACCTGGCTGTGGCCGATGCTCTGGTCACCACCACCATGCCCTTCCAGACCACTGACTACCTGCTGAGCTCCTGGCCGTTTGGAGAGGTGGTGTGCAAGGTCTTCATCTCCATCGACTACTACAACATGTTCACCAGCATCCTCACCCTGACCATGATGAGTGTGGACCGCTACGTGGCCGTGTGCCACCCGGTCAAGGCACTGGACTTCCGCACGCCCCTCAAGGCCAAGATCATCAACGTGCTCATCTGGGTGCTGTCGTCCGCCGCAGGGGTCCCCGCCATGGTCCTCGGTAGCACTCAGACCATCAACGGTACCATGACTTACACTACCAGTCAAAAGTTTGGACACACGAGATCAAATATAACCTGCCTACTATGATTTTCATCCTCTTAAAGGGCTACTTTGCTGATTTTCAACCAGCTTTGTATCATTACAAAATCGGTAGTATACAAATGAACAATGTCTAACTTCCCTCCAGTTTGCCTGGACTGAGAGCTCCCCTTTCATTCACAGAACTTCCTGGTGCAAATTATGTCATAATGATGTCATTTGGTCCAGGACACTAAGGTTCTGCAAATTAAGGTAGATTGTGACAGTAATAGCAAAGAACTCCCTGGTAATAGTGACACCATGGCAAAACTGCTCCAAATGACATCATTATGACATCATTGACCATTTCATATATACTACCAAAATCGGCAAAGTGACCCTTTTAAAGCCATTTTGATCTAAACACTTGAGATTTCATATATGTTTTTCATATATAGCTAATGCTTGTCATAACCAAGGTTCTGTAGGTACATTGCAACATCCTAAAAAATATGTTTGAGGTTTAACAGAGTTTAACAAATCTACATCTTCTTCTTATTCTGTGGTGTTTTATGGCAGTAACTTGGGATCCTTTATGTTGCATTACCGCCTCCTTCTGGATTTCCATCCACTGTTTCCCTCGATCTTCCAGTCTACATCTTGGTGGTAGCCTATACTGTCTGCTGTATGCCGTCCCTGTTTCCATGCCAGCTGTCAAATCACAGAGCCAAAGGAACGCTTTTCAGCTGCAAATGGACTATTATGGGAAAATCCAAATGTAGCCTATAGCCCACTGAATAAATTCTAACATCTTTGATTGGTTCAATTATTATTGGCCGTGTCTGTGGGTAGGAAGCCTGTGGGGTATGAATTCTGGTCGCTAGTGCGTCCTCTGTTAGGTCGGGGGGGCACCTGTTCAGAGGGGAGGGGAATTGGGGGGAATAGCGTGATCCTCCCACGCGCTACGTCCTGCCGGTGAAACTCCTCGCTGTCAGGTGAAAAGAAGCGGCTTGCAACTGCACATGTATCAGAGGACGCAGCTAGTCTACGACTCTCCCCAGATCGGCAGAGGGGGTGGAGCAATGACCCGGATGGGGAATAGACCAAGTACAATTGGGGAGAAAATGTGTGTGGGGGGGGGGGGGGGGGGTGCAAAAAAAGACTATCTGTATGTGACCAGTATTGGTTATTCTAACTATGTTGTTCTGTAACCAAAACTACCAGGGATCACGGAATGCACCCTGCAGTTCCCCGACCCCTACTACAGCTACTGGGACACCCTGATGAAGATCTGCGTCTTCATCTTTGGCTTTGTGGCGCCGCTCGTCATCATCAGCGTCTGCTACACGCTCATGGTTTTTATTGATTGTTTGATTGCTAATTTGATCTCTTTTAGCCCTACTGTATTCTTCCAAGAGTCCATACAGTAGCATAAAAACACATTTAATACAGATAACAGAAACGTAATACAGTATACAAGTATAGAAAAAGCATTCATTCAACACATTCACCCACATGACATAATAGCCTACACACAACACTATATGGATAATAATGCCTCCATGTCATACCACACAATCATTCAATCTTACAATTACAATACATTAGAAATTCAGGTTACCTTTGCATATTCTATTAAGCCATTGACTTTAAAACTACATGCCAGTGCACTGCCAAGATACATATACAATTATTACAAATATTAGAGCACATTTCTTATGCCTAATGTACTATGACAAAGAAAATAGTTTTTTACCCGTACCCACAATTAAAAGTTACACCTTACATGATGATACTGAGGCTTACTTCCATAGGTAAACATTTTGTTTAAATCTTTTTTTGGTAATCTCCTAATGGGATCAGGTAAACCATTCCACAGCTTGACAGCACGATAAGGAAATGTTCTTTTATCAGTTTACGAGCCTATTCTTTGCTAGTACATAATCACTTGTGTGTGTGAGCTGCTTTTGTGTTAGCTAAATGTCTGTCTTTCACTTGCTGGAACCTGCTTTTCAGCAGTTTTGGCTTCAGGCGTCTGGGTAGTGCAGCGGTAGATTCCCTGCCTAGCAACACAAGGGTCGCAGGTTCGAGCCCCGTGTTACCTCTGGCTTGGTCGGGTGTCCATACAGACACAATTGGCCGTGTCTGCGGGTGGCAAGCCGGATTAAGGGTATGCGTCCTGGTCGCTGCACTAGTGACTGCTCTGGTCGGTCGGTGCGCCTGTTTCGGGGGGAGGGGAACTGGGGTGAATAGCGTGATCCTCCCACACGCTACGTCCTGCCGGCGAAACCCCTTGCTATCAGCTGAAAAGAAGCGGCTGGCGACTGCACATGTATCGGAGGAAGCATGTGTGCTAGTCTACAGCTCTCCCCAGATCAGCAGAGGGAGTGGCGCAATGACCGGGACAGCAGGGCAAATTGGCCAAGTACAATTGGGGAGAGAACTGGGGGGAAATCTCAACTTGATCAAGCAAAACAAAACAAACAGTTTTTGCCTCTTTTTAACCTGCAGCTTATAAAATAAATAAAGAACACTTATGGCAATGATGTCCTTACTAGGTGCTGCGGCTGAAGAGTGTGCGGCTGCTGTCCGGCTCACGCGAGAAGGACCGCAACCTGCGGCGGATCACGCGCCTGGTGCTGGTGGTGGTGGCGGTGTTCGCGGTGTGCTGGACGCCCATCCACCTCTTCATCCTGGTGAAGGCGCTGTGGCCGCACCACGTGCCCGAGACCACCGCCGCCATGGCCGCCTACTTCTTCTGCGTGGCGCTGGGCTACACCAACAGCAGCCTCAACCCCATCCTCTACGCCTTCCTGGACAAGAACTTCAAGCGGTGCTTCGAGGACTTCTGCTGTCCCGGGGCCAGGGGGGGCCACGGGGACAGCCAGGGGGCCAGCCGGGTGAGGAGCACGCTGCGGGACCACTCCTGCCCCACGGGGGGAGGCAGGGGAGAGGGGACGCAGGCCCGGCCCGTATGACTAGCCGTGGAGATGTCCTCTGGCCTGTACCGGGGCCGGGAGGACTCCAACGACCTGGGCTTGACTCAGATCACCACCGCCATCTGAGACACAGGCTGGGGACAGAGATGGATGTTATTTAGTTATTTATTTATTTATTTATTTATTTGTTTGTTGTTTTTGTCAGTGATTCCAAAAGCACTCAGGACCGCATGACCTTTATTGATTCGGTTTCCTGTCGAAACAGGATATTGGTGTGGGACATAATGCAGTGAGGAATCTTTCTGATGTCTCAACCAGTGTAGACAATAGAGCAAGGCCATTTTATGTAACTGGAGGGGTGCAGAGGGCTGGGATTGTTTAAAAAAAATCTGGTGGGTTTTATTGGTTAAAAATATCGGCTGGCGGCTGTAGCTCAGGAGGTAGAGCGGGTTGTCCACTAATCGCTTTGGATAAAAGAGGTCGGTGGTTCGATTCCCAGCTCCTCCAGTCTGCATGTCGAAGTGTCCTTGGGCAAGATACTGAACCCCAAATTGCTCGTGGTAGCATGCCACCATCGGTGTGTGAATGGGTGAATGTACCTACTGACTGTAAAGCGCTTTGGATAAAAGCGCTATATAAATGCAGGCCATCTAAAATGTCTTTATACACATAATGTACTGGTGCAGCATTGATGTCACCATGAAAGATACTCTGCTTTCCAAGAAATAAAAGTAATGGGACATTTGGGATTGCCTGTCAGTCAGACTGTCCTCTAGTCTAGTAACAGCACAGCTATAGACTTTATTATTGGATCGTATTATGTCATGCATTTGAAGACATGGAAGCTTCAAGTGTTGGAAAGCTCAAATCTAAACTCACAAAAGGTATTCTGTATTCTGTATTTCTTTATTTTTTTTACATTGAACAACTGGCGTTCAACTCATTATACTAATGAAAGAAGGTCAAGTGAGGCAAAATGCTTCTATTATGTGGCTCTATTTACATTTTAACTAACAATTTTGAGATAGGAATATGGCTTAGGTTTTTACGTAAAGATAACAAATCTTTCCCATGCATACACAGAGCAACTGGTGTTTTGAAAATGAGTCCAGCCTGTGTGCAGATTGATGAAAATTAATTGTTCGTAATTATTCTTTTGGGAACAAACTGCAGCTTGAGCAATGATTTGTATTTCCTCTTTACCGTGTTCCCCTCTGTATGTGAATTGTAGTTTCTTGCTTTGCTGTCTTGTGAATTAATGCAGAAAATCTCTTTTGAAGAGAAAACTCTGGCATTTCAACAGTGTGGCACATTGAATATCCTCTCAGGGAGCATTCTCTGTAATTCATTACCAGAATAGACTAAAAGGTGTTTTGTCTTTGATGGTTCACAAGATGGTTGACATTATATGCAGTGCCAAAACATCAACGTCTGCTGTTCTTTTAAGGTGACCTGTGTGTTTGAATAAACAATTATCACAGGTGACACCTCCGTTGTAGCTACACCTTTGAGAAATGTTTAGCTCTGCTGCTATTTCATCCGATATGCTCTCAGCCTGTCTGAAAGGCTGAATAATTATATTTGTGAACACTGGGCAGAGGGCTCCAAGGCAACAGCCAACATGATAACATCCCACAAACCAGGGCTTTTACTGTGCAGTGCAATGTAAGACATTGTTGTTGTCCATTGACCTCATCGCAGAAATGAGGGGGGGGGGGGGGGGGTTGAGTGGAGGGAATCGTAGAATTTTCTCAACCTAAAGACAAACATGAAATCGTTTCAATTTAAGCAAGAGTTCAGAAAATTTGACCCGACAACAATTCAATTATTATATTGTTGGTATTGTAATCCCTTTAGTGCTGATGGATTATTGCCAGCCTCTTTGGCAGGGGAAGTGAAATATGTTGAGCAGTCGATAATTTAAATAGTATGTGGGTTTGGCAGCCTTATGAGTCTGACAACTGTTGAAATGATTTCTTCATGTCAGTGAATGAATGAGTTCATCAATAACAATGAAGGAATGTATTGAGCTAAGGAATGTTTACATGTTGAATTGACATGACACTGTTTGAAGCACTACTTCTTGAACTGTGTACCACGTCTTTGTTTCATCCCGTAAAATGTTATTTCCGTGACTGAAATGCTGTCTGGTTCAGAATTGGTTGTCCTGTGTTATTGTACCTTTTACAGGAGTCACCGGATCAAAAGTTGGATTTAGTGAAATCCCAGAACCACATGTATATAATTCATTAATTAATTCTGTCTAACAACTGATACCGATACATTACTTATAGCAGAAAATGTGTTTTTGTGCCTTGTTTTGTGTGCCTTATCTTTGGCCTCTTAATTAAGCAATTAATCACATACAGTGTAATTTCTTTGTTTCATTTCTGTGACATACAGTTTTGAACTGAATGTATCGATATAGTATCAGTATAAGTCTACTGCTTGTACAATATACATGCTTATAGGGCTAATGTGGCGTTATTGTAGCACAATACCTCTAAGAACATTGTCAAAGTCCAATAGGGGAAATAGTGTGTATGAGGCTTCTAAATTAGCAGTTGTGTGTTTGTTAATTATTCTTCTGATGGTAGAATCCATTTGATAGACCATAGTGCATTCATGCCTAACTGTCACTTTAAACAAATGACCAGCCCGGGAGTTCAGCACTGAGTCCCAGGTTTGTGTGTGTGATATTATGTGTTGCATTGTGTACTCTTTGTATGCATTTGGTATTTTACTGTATGTATTAGCTTTGAATGTCAAAACATGGTTCACACATGCACAATAAAGTCAGAAGATGGAAAACGTGAGATTGCTTCTTTGGTTTGTTCCACTCTTATTGTTCACACCAATATGAGTAGATCTATAGAAACCACACCTGAAGATTGATCGGGTTGTTTTTAAAAGCTACACTAAATCCATTCAACTCTGCTTTTCTCCATTGCTAGATAGAAATGTAGTGTTTCCATGGTGAGCGCACTGCCTGAACGCAGAGGCTCGAGGCCTGCTGGACTAATTGTCAGGCTTGGTTAAAATTGCTATTAGTCACACTGAAACATGAGAACATAGAACATTTGTGTGAGGGTTTTCTGTCTGTCTGTCTGTCTGTCTGTCTGTCTGTCTGTCTGTCTGTCTGTCTGTCTGTCTATCTACTGTATCTATCTATCTATCTATCTATCTACCTATCTATCTATCTATCTACTGTATCTATCTATCTATTTATTTATCTATCTATCTACTGTATCTATCTATTTATTTATCCATCTATCTATCTACTGCATCTATCTATCTATCTATCTATCTATCTATCTATCTACTGCATCTATCTATCTATCTACTGTATCTATCTATCTATCTATCTATCTATTTATCTATCTATCTATCTATCTATCTATCTATCTATCTATCTATCTATCTACTTTATCTCTACACAATATACAATATATTTAAAGGGGAAATTACTGCAGCCAATCACTCCTCTTGTTCAATGATGAAGCAGACAGCCACAGTTAGCCTACTGTTACTATATTGGTTTCTCTTAATATGCATGTACATCGGCAAGCCATTACTAAATAGCTGATTAAATAATAAACCAAGTTATATAATAAAGCTCTAATTACCTTCATTGTCCAATGGAAAAACTGCCACACAGTGTTTTGCTGCATAAAGGGTCTGTGTGTGTGTATGTGTGTATGTGTGTGTGTGTGTGTGTGTGTGTGTGTGTGTGTGTGTGTGTGTGTGTGTGTGTGTGTGTGTGTGTGTGTGTGTGTGTGTGTGTGTGTGTGTGTGTGTGTGTGTGTGTGTGTTTGTGTGGTGTGTGTGTGTGTGTGTGTGTGTGTGTGTGTGTGTGTGTGTGTGTGTGTGTGTGTGTGTGTGTGTGTGTGTGTGTGTGTGTGTGTGTGTGTGTGTGTGTGTGTGTGTGCGTGCTTGCGTGCGTGTGTGTGTGTGTGTGTGTGTGTGTGTGTATGTGTGTGCGCTTGATTGTCTT
Source organism: Poromitra crassiceps (assembly GCF_964638095.1). Classification (NCBI taxonomy): domain Eukaryota; kingdom Metazoa; phylum Chordata; class Actinopteri; order Beryciformes; family Melamphaidae; genus Poromitra; species Poromitra crassiceps. The sequence goes on from NC_139635.1 coordinate 33,093,386, forward strand.
GCACCATCAGTCACAGTGGTGACAGACACTCCTGGAGTGCAGGCCATAGGGCCAGGTCTTACTGTGCGTTCACACTGGCGTGAAAATCGTGTGACAACAAGACATATATGCAAACAAGGGAGTAGCTTGCCTAGCCTCTTATAGGTAAGCTCTTATAGCTTACCTTACAGCTAAATCATTAGCACTAACAACTTGAATGAAAGATATCTACATAGACAGAAAATTAACATATTTAACTTTGAGTGGTTTAACTACAAAGCAGGCAATTCTATCACAAAAATAAATGAAGTAAAAAAATACTTTCTTAGCTCAAAATTAGTTTTTTCCTTCTAAAATTGGCTGTCTGCCACAGGATGCTACTTCCTCACATGTGGACTAAGGACTAAACTGAGCATGTGCAGAAACTTGTTCCTGATCGAAGAAATTGAAAGTGTTACAACTGACCCATGTGTTACAAGTATACCCGGTCTCCCCTAGTTATTCCCACTCTCGTATGCATTCAAATTAAACCATCTTCAAATTTTCTAATGAGCAGCAGCATACTGGAGCACAGGCCCAGGATTTATGATTAATGAATGCAGTCTGCAACTCTTGTACATTTTTTGTGCCAATTTATGTAGCCTATTCCCAATATTAAAACATACAAACAACAAATAAACACCCCAATGATATGGGCAGCTTCCATCATGATCCTTGCCCTCTCCATTCCAGACATCTTGCTCCAATGGCTGAAGGCCGACTTGGCATGGTTCACAGCCTGATCCACCTCCACAGTACCACATGGATCCATGCGCCCTGCAGAGTGAAAGATATGATGCTCACAACAAACTGCCAAGAACACAGGTTATATAAATACAACAGGTTACACAATCTTTTCAGTTTCTTTTCTTCTATTATTATTATTAATCCATATATTTAGTGACGATTAAAGTGATTACAAATACTGTATGATTGTGAGTGGTGATGATGAGTCTGTATGATATTAGGCAGTGGAGTGGTGTTAAAAACAATACCAACAAGCACTCAGTTTAATTTCATGTTAACGGTTTAAAATTAAAAGGGCAGAAAAATACTAAACTACAATTCAAAACAGCCCTTTAAAATTCATCTTAAGGAGTTGTGCTCATGGGGAAACATAACTTGCACACATCAAAAACTATTTACATTATTCACAAAGAAGTCCTTTAATTTTTTACACCCAATAAATGATCGGTCTGGAAAAGGACATTGTAGTTCAATGCTGGATTACAAAGTTTCTGAAAGGGCTGCCATCACACTGGAACCCTCCTCCTAACCATAATAACTATCAGAGGGAAAAGGATTTAAGTGAATTGGCCATAGTGCTCCAGAGATATTCCATGTAACATTCAGAGTATCTTTTTGATGTCAGATCTGGTATTGCTGACCCCTGAGTGTTTTATCAGTACTGTGTATAGAAAGAAGTGAAGCTTTTGTCTCTCTCCATCTGGTGTTGTTTTCATACTTAAGAAAATTATATTGTCAACACATCCAACAAAACTAGAGAGATAAACATAAACAGCAGTAGCCTACTGTCCATACAGTAACAAATAAAATACCCTCCTTTCCTTCAGGATGGAGATATTTACTCCACAATGTAAAAAAGCAAACACAGAAACGGCAACATATGCTCCAATACACATTTTATTCAGTAAAATAACAATGTTTCTTCCCTAGTGGGCTTTCATCACGTCTCCTTCATGGGACATTACTCATCTTGCGTTATTCATAACAGTCGTAATAGTCTTAATTATGCACGAGGGATTCTCAGATTAGATTAGAGAGGGAAATTGGAAAAGAAAAGCTTGCATCACAGCCAATCAGTCCTCTTATCATGACGCTGACAACCATAATAACTGTGGTTACTATTTTTTCTCTCAGCAAGCCATTATATAATTGTCAAGTTCAATAAGGCTCGCCTTCACTGCTCAAAAGAAAAACCGCCATACAGAGCTTGATACATGAAAAAATGCATTACCAGTGATGTACAAAACAAAGCCAAAAACAGCATGGCAGTTGTGCTATAATAAATCATATCCTGTTCTGTACCATGGAGCAAAGTGCAAACACTAAACTAGACTTTATTGCATGTAGTGAGTTATACTAATAATACTATGTAGGCCTAATCACTCATTATTATTTGCACATTATACACTCAGATAAAAGGTCCAATTTGATGGCCTCCTGTCAGCACTGCAGTGCATTAATTCTGCTGCATTAACAGTCACTAGTGTAACAAAGACTCATGAAAACCTAGGGGACAAAAGGCTTTCACTGACAGCTGCAGTTCTTGTCCTCACCACACGGGGGCAAGCGCGTCTAAAAAGATCATTGGCCACAACCATTTACGCCAACCAATAGGAACGTGTTGCGTCCGTGCCACTGCTTCCGGGGGTCTTTCAGCCTAGAAAGCTGTTTACATTTGATGCTTTTGTATTTTCTAAGGAAAGTTAAAAAGGCTACGAGCGAATAAAACGTCTAAAGAATGAACAGGATATTCGGACGGGGAAAGCCGAAAGCGCCTCCTCCAAATCTATCGGACTGCATAGGGAATGTAAGTATTGTTTCTCGATATGTGATTGTGCCCTGACGGAGCTAACCCGTTAGCATGATTTGGTCAAATGGGCTGTCAAGCCAGTCGTCATCTTGGACAAGTCAAACAATGCTATCAAGCTATAGAGTTATACACTTACCCACTGTGTAACACAGGGTCAGTCTGGCGCTGTCAAAAAGCACAGGGCGACTGTCCATTCACTGCTAATCCTGGTTGGTTATGTGAAATCCACCATCCTGTCTGTCTGTCTTCATTGTGCTTTATTGATATGACAGTTTAAAACAAAACAATATTGCAAAAGAAAGCATGTAACTAACAAGAAATTAATAGTCAGTTGACCAATCACATCCCCTCGTGTGTGTGTGTGTGTGTGTGTGTGTGTGTGTGTGTGTGTGTGTGTGTGTGTGTGTGTGTGTGTGTGTGTGTGTGTGTGTGTGTGTGTGTGTGTGTGTGTGTGTGTTGCTCAAGGGTGTCACTGTACTGTGTATACAGACCCTCCACTATTCATTCACCAGCTATGTTTATGTAACTCATGTTTGTCACTTCAGCAGTGTCTTGTGTGTGTTATGATGCTGAAAGTCTCTATATTTCGGTGTATATAGGTGGATGCTAGGACAGAGTCCATTGACAAGAAGATTGGCCGACTCGATGCTGAACTTGTGAAGTACAAAGATCAAATGAAAAAGATGAGAGAGGGACCTTCAAAGGTATGAAACTGCACCTCTCTGCACGTCAGCCTTAGGCACTGGAGCGTTCAACCTGATTATTTGACAACATTAGCAAACGTGACCTTCATTTATTCCATTTGGTATATATAGAACATGGTGAAGCAGAAGGCAATGAGGGTCCTGAAGCAAAAGAGAATGTGAGTCTCGCACTGTGCAAGTCTGACACTCCCACATTCATGAGATTTCACAAATTGATCTGAGAACTGACCTGTGCCTGCATGCAAAACACAACCGTTTAGAAAAAAACTGTAGATGTAATTTAATTTCCATCTATACTTTTGCAGGTATGAAGGTCAAAGGGATCAACTGGCTCAGCAGTCTTTTAACATGGAGCAGGCAAACTACACAATCCAGTCATTAAAGGACACCAAAACAACGGTAAGAACATGTGGAACTGTCCAAACGGAACTGTAGTCAAAACATCTGGAGACGCATCTGAGTCAAGACCACTATTTCAGATCATAGCCTAATACACAGTGTGGCTAGGGAATTGTTAATTATTTTTAGTGAATGTGTTGGTTTTGTTTAATCAATCAATTAACAAACAAACTAATCAAACCTGACCTGATTACTGGTCTCTGCCCTACCAAGGAAAGCATATTATATACTCTGGCCTTATTTTTCTGCAAAGAGCAGGGGCAGATGACTTTGTCAGTGAAGAGACAGAATACAGTAGATGGAGTCTTCTTACCAATGACATGTAACTGAATGTAACCCCTCTGTGATGTATTTCCTGTTCTTAGGTGGAGGCCATGAAGATTGGGGCGAAGGAAATGAAAAGGGCTTACAAGGATGTAAAAATTGATCAGATTGAGGTATGTTGTTCTATAAGAAGTGTATCCCATCTCCTAATTGTAATAGTGTAGATTCACTGTATTTGCCCAGATGAGATTCCGGAATCGGGTATGGACACTTGAACAATCAAAACCTAATTGTGAAATACAAACTGTCTCCAAAACAGCAGCAAGTCCGTCCAGAGAAAGATGGACTCACTAATGTTAGATATTTTGCTCCTCTTATCACAAAGCGATCACAGACAGACTGGTTGGTAAAAATAAGTGTCCTGTTTCTTGACAACACATCACATGATTTCTGGGTATTGAAGTTCAAAGTTTCGTTACCACTTTCTGCAATTTGAAGCTACCAATCTGTGAAGTTGCTGCCTGTTTTAAGCTTTAAATGTATTTTTGTTTAACAAACTACAATAAAAATTGGAAGGATAGATTAAAATACATATATTTCTTACACACATTTGTATACAGGATCTGATCAACAAGGGCTAATGCAGACTCTAGTTCACCAAGTCTTGCTCATCTACAGTATTACCCAATATTACATTATTTATTTGTAATGTTGAGTATCAAATGGTAAAAAAAAAAATAGCAAACTTTAAAAACATTGTAAATCCATGTTTTGCATGACAGTTTAATGGTTATGATGAGTAAGAATCATAGTAACAGTAATCTAGTTGTTACAGATGACGGGCAATAAAACTGATCACATGTATCTGGACTTCAGGATTTGCAGGACCAGCTGGAGGACATGATGGAAGACGCCAGTGAAGTACAAGAGGCTCTGAGCCGCAGCTACGGCACTCCAGAGATCGACGAGGATGATCTAGAAGCAGGTATGTAGAGTATGCCTGACCATAGATATTATATTACTATAGATGGGTCACTGCAGGCTCCGCCAATTCTAACAAATGGTAGCAGCAAGTCTCCATTGACTCAGACCTGCCGAAAGTCTCCTAAGTGGGCGTGTCCATGGAAAACCATGGGCAAAACCCACGTGACAAAATGACAGGAAGTGAGTTGAAGTTGGGCCGTCTTGCTTGAATCCCATCATCTTTGGCCTGACTGCGTAGGCAGGCAGGCCAATTTCATGTTTCCATGATTGATAATTGTGTAAATTCAGTGATGTTGGAAGGATTTTATATTTTCAATTTCTGTGGAATCTGATGAAGGTCTTACGACCGAAACGTTATTCTTTTTCTTTGACTTATTAAACTTTTAATTGCATGTGGAGACAGTGTGCGGGAGTTTATTCTTGTACTATATTTTCAATTTCAAAAACATCACAAAGAGCAAAGTGGATATGAATTTGTAGGCCCAACATTAGAGGAAAACCCTTCTCATCAGTAAGCAAGGAGCGATCATGCTTACTTCAACATACAAATGTGAGACTTTAACGTTGACATTCTCTAAATTGATACAGTAAAAAAAAAAAGCTTGATTTTGAGTTGGTGTGCAGTCAGAGTTGTCCTGATTTCAAATATATCAGTCATTGTCAGAACTTATGGAGCAATGTGCTTTTACAGCACCCTACTTTTTTTTTTTTTTTAGAAAGGTAGCCATTTGAAGGTACAAATGTGAGACTTTAATTTTGAAATTCTCTAAAATTATACAGTATGCAGTCAGGGTTGTCCTGAACTCAAATATATCAGGGCTTTGGGGCTTTTGGGGGCAGGGGTGGCTTGTGCCTTTGGAGGGGGGGGGGGGGGTGGCTAAAACCTCTTTTGGGGGTGCCAAAATGTCCTTTATGCAGGAAAACCCCTGGGTAGTGACACTTTTGACTGTGGTTTCAGAGCTGGACGCCCTGGGAGATGAGCTGCTGCTGGATGACGACAGCACCTACCTGGACGAGGCCTCATCCGCCCCGTCTATCCCTGAGGGAATCCCCACCGACAAACAAACAAACAAGGTGACATGGAGCTGAACATTATGCTTGAAACACAGCTTGGAGAATTATGGCCTTTTTCCATATATGGCCCGGCCTCACATGGTAGAGCGTGAAACAGGCCCAGTGCAGGGCTATTTCCATACATCAGGCCTACCCACTTGAAGGTGTGTCTTATAACTGATGACGCTTGAGTTGAAAGCAGCGGCAGCATGGATATGGCTGTGTGTGACTGTAACTACCCACTAATGGTCAAAAGTTGTGGATAAATATTGCACTTCCTTTCAGTTCTTCACAATAAAAAGCCTTCCGCTAGCTTGTCAGTGGAGAGCTTTTAATATGACGTAGCAGCAGCAGGAAATGTTTCCATCAGCTTAGCACGAAAGTTAACTGCTCCGTGGTGCGAAAGTAAACGGGAAGGAGTGCAGGTGCAGCTCGCCTTGCCCCTCCTCCGCTACGTGGCCTCAAAAGTCTCTCATCCCGATCTCGTCCCAGGCACCACAATGGTGGAATGAGCTCCCCACTTCGGTCAGGATGGCCGAATCCCTGCCCATCTTTCGGCGAAGACTAAAAACAACACCTTTTCAGGCTCCACCTGGGCCTATCTTGAACTAACATCTCTCTCTTTCTAACAAAAATCCTTCTCAAACTACTTACTACTACTAGTGCTACTCTATTCCTTCAAAAGGTTGTACTGTAGCTGTCATAGATTGTGTTGCATAGTTGATTTCTCTACTGTTAACAAAATGTGATATTCTAAGTCGCTTTGGATAAAAGCGTCTGCCAAATGAGGTAATGTAATGAAAGAGTAAAATAAAGCAGATATCTGAAAGTACAAACAGAAACACAGGATAGAAACTAACTTCAAACCAGAGATTCTCTACAAAAATACTTGTTGAGAGCTGAACACACGGAGGCTTTTAATAACGCCTTTCTCTCTGCTCTCCAGGCAGCAGACATGAGTTAAATCTTGCAACCATTAACTGTCACAATTGTAACACGCTTGTTGAGGGGGGGTCGACTCGTCGCGGGTTGGCCACGGTTGATGTGACGTCACCACAGCCTGCTCTTGTGCTGCCTGCTGCCAAGAATAAACCAATTAACAGAACATTCCTGTCACTTTCCAGTGGCCCTCTCCCTCTTTGACTGAGCAATAGCCTCAAAGAAAACTGCTGGGCTATTCCAATAAACAGATCTTGAATAAGACTGGAATATAAGATGCTCTTGTGTGCAGTGGGTTCAGTGTTTTCTGCTCCTTTGTCCTCCAGGATGGTGTTTTGGTGGATGAGTTTGGCCTGCCGCAGATTCCTGCCACATAAAGGAGGAATGGATGGACACAACTGCACTTCAACTGAAAACACTTTTATACGTAGAGTAACCTTTATACATGAGAAACAGTTTGACCTGAGAACACTACTGTACTGGAGTTGTCTTGGTGTTGGGTTGCGTGTTGTTACTACTACCATGCTAGCATGTGGCCTTGTAACATACGATACCTATTTTATTTTATTTTATCCTTGTTCCCCTTCTTCCTGCTGTCCATCCATTGTCAATCTTGCTCATTTACAGTATTACCTAGTGTTATTTTTATTATTATAGTATTATAAGTTATTATTTTGTACTAATTTTATGTATGATGGCAAAGTACGACGGCAAGTAGAAACGATTCCCTCTGTACAATTCCATCTGTTCATATGTCTGCAGGTTGTTTGAAATGAACAAAATAAATTACATGTTTTGTTTGAACCTTTAAGAATGTCTGATCACATTTATGTTTACCTGAGGGAGGTGTCATTTTTTCTTCGGTTTTGATTTCTTCTTGGTAGATGGTTTTGATACTTGGCGGTTTGGTATTTTGTTAGTGGAACCTTTGGGCTGCTGTGGGTTGAACTCCACTCGCAGGCCTTGGCATTTATCCTGTTGGCCAAGAGTAGCCTACAGCAGGGATACCCCACTTGCTTTGCCCGGGGGCCACTTTTGCAAAATGACAGGAGGCCAGCTAGGGGCCAGTTAATAAACAAACATTAATATAATTTTTTCTGTAGCGGATTGTAGGTATTTGGGGTGTCAGCTGGAGTTTAGTCTCACTATTCTGTGCACACAGGATAGTTAGTTAGTTTAAGTTAAGTTAGTTAAGTACATATACGAGGGATCAGCCGAGCAGCATTTTGGCAAACAAACCGCGTCACTGGGTGGCAACGGCAATGGAACCCTATGGAGCCTGAGTTTGAGCGTATGACTAGCCGGCTGACCGTGTTTACAATTTAAAAACTGCGACAGTTCACACAACTTTAACATGACATGCTGCATGTATTATACATCAAACTCTTGAGCTAATTCTGCTCTCACTCAGAATGTCAAAATATAAGCGATGTGATGTGTACTTTTTGAGATATTAACGCTTGTTTGGCACAACTCATACTAGTTAACTGCCGCGGGGTTACGCATTTTTGGCAGTGACGTCCTATACTGTAAGTGCCTGGGCGGCGAGCAGACGGCCATATTTGACAATTTAGCTGGAGCTCAGTCAAACTTTATTTAACATTAGTTTTCATTGTGAATTAGAAAATGGTTGGGGGGCCACTCTGCACCCTATCGCGGGCCGCATCTGGCCCCCGGGGCGCAAGTACGTATTGGGGATGGAGAATGTATGGTCAATACCAATTCAGTTCCTACCTACACATTTTGCTAGATAGACCCAAAAAGCACTCTAATGTTCTCTGTTATAGATGATCTTGCTTCTTTCTGACTCTGACCTAACAATAGATGTTGGCATTTTGAGTTTTGTTTTTTGCTTCTATTTTTCTCTTCTCTTTTCTTTTGATTGATACAAATGTTAGTGCTGGTGCTGTCTGTCCCTGTTTTGTTTTCCATATAGGCTAGTAGAAAAACTCAATGAATGGTTACTTTACTAGTCTTGCACACACCTCATTCACAAGTTTATTTATTTATTTATTTATTTATTTATTTATTTATTTATTTATTTATTTATTTATTCATGTATTTATGTACCGTATTTATTTATTTGTTTATTTATTTGCATGACGAGTTCCTGTCTATCCCGGAAGTAGCTAGCCAGCAGCAAGCCAACAACATCAACAAGTGTCTGCTGTGTGAGAAAAGGACGATACAATGGCAGAGCAAACGATAACAGTGACCGTTGCATATGGTAAAATATTTTTGCACAATGTTACATTATAAAGACTCAACGGTGTTGTAGATGGTTACAACAAATGAAGATTAATAATCATTAGAAATGCTAGCTAACTAGTCTGTGCTACAACTAGCTTCAAGCTAATGTAGCGTAGCTTTTAGCTAACATTTTTAAACTGGTAGTCACTTCAGTACAGTAACGTTAGCTGGTTTAGCTTTAAAAAAAACTGCTCACTTAGCGTTAGCGAACTAACCAGATACTGAAGACAAGCTAGCCTCAACGCGAGACAAAGACAAGCTAAACATTGTAAACGGGGTGATTAGCATCCATAGCGGCTCGGGTAAAGGAACACATGAGTCTAACGTTAATGTCTGCTGTTGACACTAAATCCTATATTGATCACCCATTATGATGCATTAATTTCCTGATAGCAGCACTGTCTTCCCAGCATTGCTCATACTCAGTTTACAGGAACCTGTAGGCCTCACTCAGTGGCTTGAATGTCCTCATAATAGTGTCAAGTCGTACGTCAGTGCCATAAGAGAGTTGAGTTTTTCATTTATTATTGTGTCATAAGACGCCAATAATTGCTTCATAGCCAGAACCATAGTGCAGCACATAGGCTTACATAATTATAAACTATACATTAGTAGTCAGGTTACAAAATCAAAATTACCATCAACAACATGAGCAACATCTTCATCATCATCACCACGAAGAACACCAACGACAGCATCATAGAAATAAAGAAAAGAAAGCAGACATCCATTACATTCGATACCTCAGGCCAGAAAAAATGGGACTCACTTTCCACTTAGAGATTTGATGTCAGCCCAGTCAGAGATCAGAGTAGATGTGAGATAAGAGTTACAGAAAATAAACACCTAATCAAAGTCTCCATGGCATGCTAATTTCCATCATTTCAGTCACACTCTTTACATAAGCTTGTACTTCTTCTCCCACCCCAGGCTCTACGAAGCATAGCATCACACTGACGGGACAGGATGGGAATGACCCCACTGTCAAAGACTTGTCAGATGCCCTCACTCAAGCTACTGGAGTCCCATCACCTTCACAGAAACTCATCTTCAAAGGTAAGCTGCAGAGCTCTCACTTCATTCACAACTATGTGTGCCTAAATACATATCAGATGATGATTAACACATCTTACATGGTTCTGACTTTGCAGGGAAATCATTAAAGGATATGGAAGAGAGTCTGACCAGCTATGGAGTCAAACAAGGCTGTAAACTCATGATGATTGGGAAGAGGGTAAGATCCTGGATGTGTGATGTCTCTGATGTGTGCCTGAATGGTGAATATTGTACTAATGAAATATTGACCATAATTCTGTAAACAGAACAGTCCAGAGGAAGAAGCTGAACTGAAGAAGCTGAAAGACATCGAGAAGTCTGTGGAACAGATGGCTAAAAAGCTGGAAAAAGTAGATGGGGAGTTGACCGGACTCAAGAATGTAAGAATTCAATATGCATGCTTGGCCGGGGACTACAGGTGGAAACAAGCCTTTTGGCTAAACCTGGTGTATTTACATTGAATTGTTGATTAATATGCTCTGTCCCCTTTTTCAATAAACTGAACTGAACTGAACTGAATGTAAGATCATGAGAAATCGGCTGATTTGTTTTGTGCTGTCATCCAACAGATTTAGTTGAAATTGATTGTGTCCCATTGACTCCACAGGGCTTCCTAGCAAAGGATCTTCAGGCAGAGGCGCTGGGTAAACTGGACCATAGAGTAAAAGTAGCAGCTGAGCAGTTTATGAAGATCTTGGAGCAGATCGACTCCATGGTAATCTTTTCCAGTTGCTTCCAGCTGTTTACACATTTTTAGGTGTTGTGATCAGATCGCTGTCCAATGAAGTACTAACAATAAATGATCTGTTCTGTCAACAGACTGTGCCAGACAATTTTAATGACTGCAAAACAAAGAAAAAGGGACTTGTGAAGACAGTGCAGGTGAGTCTTTTTCCCCCCAGTTGTAGCAGTGTATTCAAAATGTTCATACTTAAATTGCAAATCTGTGAGAATACTGGATACTAATATTTTGTGTCATAATTTTGTGTCCGTAGGATTTCCTGGCCCAGTGCGACAAGATCGAGGCTTGCATATCAGACCACTCAGCAAAGATCCAATCTAAAAACCTTGCCCTGGCAGAGTAGAGCAACACAACCTCCCTATCATGTGCTATACATTGCTCTGTGAGCAACAGCAAACTGTACTGTAAGCTTCAGTTCTGGAGCAGGTCCTTGTCTATTTATTGTTGGCATGATATGTGTAAGAATGCCCTAATGACGAAGAATCCCATGATCAGTAAGAAGTTGGACAGCAACACAGATAATGTTAGGGAATTGTTGGGTCTCACCTCTGAAAAAGCGCACCATTCTCAGGGATAAGACAGAGACAAGGTGCTTTCTGAGATATTTTAACCATAGACACTCTGTGAAAGGATCAGTGGACATTTTTCATTTCAACAAAGTATGCAGATGTTGCAGTATATGTGCAGCTCCTTGAATCTGTAGATCCCATGAAAACCGTCAGATGTTCATTGTCTTGCTGTTGATGGCGATGTGTTACTGCGGTCCAGTAAAACAAGTAACTATCTCACCGACTGCGCAAAACATACAGGAAACAAGTTATTTTCTCATTATGTACCCATTGCTGGAAACATCTGGAAATTAATGTATGTTGTATTCAGAATGTATACCAAACCAGCAACCTTTGTTTAAACCAATGACTGATCCCGTTACAAACCTTTGGCCACAAAGGATAACCATACATATTCGTGTACAGTGAATGATATCACATTGGCTTAAAGTGTGTGTGGTATTTAAAATAAATTTGGATGATAAACCATTGAATTGTCGTTTGAAGCTATAATTCAAAACGTCTTATTGGCGGGGGGGGGGGGTGCTGGATTCTGTGTCATTTGCAGGAGGCTGTGCTTTTTAGGTTAAATAGCTCCAAAATACAAAAGAGTCAGCAAAACCGAGCCAGTCAATACGATTTGTTTCTGTTTGAGAGTTTATTTCCAGCTTTATCAGTAAGATCGTTGTGTCATACATCCACTAGCTTATACACTTATATCTTAGTAGTGGTGCATAGATGTGCAAATGAGCTATGATAGAGGTGGGGAGGGGCTAGAGTGAGGGTCCAGAGGTATGGTAGAACATGAACAGGCAGCTTATATAAATGACCTTCAGTAGGCTATACTACAGTGAAGCTTTGTGTCTAAACCCACATATGATGTGCTAAATAAATATCATCTAGTGATGATCCTGCCCCTAATCGTCCTTCTCCTTTGCACCATGCTTCAGGATGCGTGTGAATGCTGCATAGTTGAAGTTGCCTTTCTTGTCGATGGGAGCTTCCCGGAAGAGTTCGTCCACGTCTTCATCTGTAAACCTGTCCCCCATCGTAGTGAGGAGTTCGCGTAGGCACTCCTCCTGGATCACTCCTGTGGGCATTCAGACATGTTTTCTTACATGCTTGCAGTGTTTTAGTCAAGTCACTATATCTCGAGTCCCCAGTGTTAGAGTCCGAGTCACCATAGAAGAGTCCGAGTCGAGTCCCCATTACCCGAGATCAGCATTACTGAACATGAGCATGAATCCACATGTAGGTGGAACACATGTGCCTGCCTTAATATAGCTATCATCAATATCTTATGCCAAATTATTGTGGCCTCTTACCAAAAAAAGCCCTCGTCTCCAACTTCTGAGTCCAAATGCATGAATGCTCGAGTTCAAGTCCAAGTCACAAGTCCTAAAAATTAGTCCAGGACTTTGGACTCGAGGCTGATTCCTGCACTCCAGTACTATAACACTAGCTTAGGGAATGTGGACACCCTGGCTGCTGTTATTACTATTGTTGTACTATTGTTATTATTATTGTTGTTAAAATTGAAAGAAACGGGAAATTGAAAGGAATCCATCTTGATGGCAGTAGTAAAGAGATCTATTGGCAACTTGCACCATGAGGGATTGTGTGCATTCAAATTCAAATGGAGGGAAAGGCATGGAACATTTGTCATCAACCTCACATAGGGCTTTAACACACCTGTGCCCTCTTCATCAAAGCAGGCAAAAGCGTTCCGGATCACATCCTCAGGGTCTGTGCCGTTCAGCCTCTCTCCAAACATGGTAAGGAACATGGTGAAGTTGATTGGCCCTGGCGCTTCGTTCATCATGGCCTCCAGATAGTCCTCTGTGGGGTTCTTACCTGGGATAATGCAAAGGTAATAACAAGTCATCAGCATTGGGTAACAGACATAAAACAGGGGGCATTTGATGCCAACGTTTTCTGTCTAGCTTTTATTTCTTTATAGCTCTTCTCTCTGTTATAAATTAATATTCAAGGGGTATGTGAATATTTGTTACATCTGTGGTCTGGGCACTACTTGACAATGGCACTCCTTGCAATTAGTGGCCTAATCTGACTATTGCAATACAGTCTATTTGGAAAGATGTGATCCAAATGTATAAAGACAGTGTAAAATGTACCTAAAGAGGCCAGCATGTCATGCAGGTCTTCTTTGTCAATAAAGCCGTCCCTATTCTGGTCGATCATGTTGAATGCCTCCTTGAACTCCTGAATTTGAGACTGATCGAACATGGCAAACACATTGGAGGTTGCGCGCTGAGGACGCTTCTTGGTGTTCTTCCCCTTGGCCCGTTTGCTCGACATGTTGGCAGGTGGTGTGGTGGGGTCCCCTCCTGTAGACTACTCCTCCTGTAACACACATGGGACAGTATTATGGCTGTCAGCTGTCATAAGCTTTTCAAAGCTGAGCAGACATATACATTAAAAGAAGAAACAAACTTGGATCTAACTAACTTGCTTGGGAATTATACAACAGCATCACACAACAACAAAAAACGCTATATATATATATATATATATATATATATAACGCTATATATATGACGAGGCTGAAGTTGGCTCCCGATTCGCAGCTCCCGATTGGAATTTTCCAGTCCACCTTAAAAAGTGGAATAACGCCTCTAGATGGCGTGGTTCGACCATTTTCAAGCGAGTTCATGAACTGGAAAACATAGGTATATAGGGGGGATATGTAAAGAGAATACATTATAGAATGAATCCTGCATTTTGTTCGTTTTTAATGTTGCATGCAATTCTTATTGACCTCAAAAAGGTTCTCCTATTGGTGTAAACAGCTGGAAAAAAGAGTTGATTTCACAGCTTTTGCCCATCTAGACTGCATAAAACCACCTCCAACTCACAGACCATTACACATATTCTTTTCAAACCTGGCCTAGATTATAAAGGGGACATTAGACTGTCATTATAGCACAGTGTCTGATTTGTGAAACATATTTCTGATTTGTGAAACTGCTCTAATTGCAGTTTTCAACTGATTTTTACCATCTAGACCGCATCAAACCAGGTCCAGCTCAAAGACCATCACTCTAATTCTTTTCAAACCTGGCCTAGATTATAAAGGGGACATTAGACTCTCATTATAGCACAGTGTCTGATTTGTGAAACATATTTCTGATTTGTGAAACTGCTCTAATTGCAGTTTTCAACTGATTTTTACCATCTAGACCGCATCAAACCAGGTCCAGCTCAAAGACCACCACTCTAATTCTTTTCAAACCTGGCCTAGATTATAAAGGGGACATTAGACTCTCATTATAGCACAGTGTCTGATTTGTGAAACATATTTCTGATTTGTGAAACTGCTCTAATTGCAGTTTTCAACTGATTTTTACCATCTAGACCGCATCAAACCAGGTCCAGCTCAAAGACCATCACTCTAATTCTTTTCAAACCTGGCCTAGATTATAAAGGGGACATTAGACTCTCATTATAGCACAGTGTCTGATTTGTGAAACATATTTCTGATTTGTGAAACTGCTCTAATTGCAGTTTTCAACTGATTTTTACCATCTAGACCGCATCAAACCAGGTCCAGCTCAAAGACCATCACTCTAATTCTTTTCAAACCTGGCCTAGATTATAAAGGGGACATTAGACTCTCATTATAGCACAGTGTCTGATTTGTGAAACATATTTCTGATTTGTGAAACTGCTCTAATTGCAGTTTTCAACTGATTTTTACCATCTAGACCGCATCAAACCAGGTCCAGCTCAAAGACCATCAATCTAATTCTTTTCAAACCTGGCCTAGATTATAAAGGGGACATTAGACTCTCATTATAGCACAGTGTCTGATTTGTGAAACATATTTCTGATTTGTGAAAATGCTATGATTGCAGTTTTCAGCTGATTTGGAGCATCTAGACCGCATCAAACCAGGTCCAGCTCAAAGACCATCACTCTAATTCTTTTCAAACCTGGCCTAGATTATAAAGGGGACATTAGACTCTCATTATAGCACAGTGTCTGATTTGTGAAACATATTTCTGATTTGTGAAACTGCTCTAATTGCAGTTTTCAACTGATTTTTACCATCTAGACCGCATCAAACCAGGTCCAGCTCAAAGACCATCACTCTAATTCTTTTCAAACCTGGCCTAGATTATAAAGGGGACATTAGACTCTCATTATAGCACAGTGTCTGATTTGTGAAACATATTTCTGATTTGTGAAACTGCTCTAATTGCAGTTTTCAACTGATTTTTACCATCTAGACCGCATCAAACCAGGTCCAGCTCAAAGACCATCACTCTAATTCTTTTCAAACCTGGCCTAGATTATAAAGGGGACATTAGACTCTCATTATAGCACAGTGTCTGATTTGTGAAACATATTTCTGATTTGTGAAACTGCTCTAATTGCAGTTTTCAACTGATTTTTACCATCTAGACCGCATCAAACCAGGTCCAGCTCAAAGACCATCACTCTAATTCTTTTCAAACCTGGCCTAGATTATAAAGGGGACATTAGACTCTCATTATAGCACAGTGTCTGATTTGTGAAACATATTTCTGATTTGTGAAACTGCTCTAATTGCAGTTTTCAACTGATTTTTACCATCTAGACCGCATCAAACCAGGTCCAGCTCAAAGACCATCACTCTAATTCTTTTCAAACCTGGCCTAGATTATAAAGGGGACATTAGACTCTCATTATAGCACAGTGTCTGATTTGTGAAACATATTTCTGATTTGTGAAACTGCTCTAATTGCAGTTTTCAACTGATTTTTACCATCTAGACCGCATCAAACCAGGTCCAGCTCAAAGACCATCAATCTAATTCTTTTCAAACCTGGCCTAGATTATAAAGGGGACATTAGACTCTCATTATAGCACAGTGTCTGATTTGTGAAACATATTTCTGATTTGTGAAACTGCTCTAATTGCAGTTTTCAACTGATTTTTACCATCTAGACCGCATCAAACCAGGTCCAGCTCAAAGACCATCAATCTAATTATTTTCAAACCTGGCCTAGATTATAAAGGGGACATTAGACTCTCATTATAGCACAGTGTCTGATTTGTGAAACATATTTCTGATTTGTGAAAATGCTATGATTGCAGTTTTCAGCTGATTTGGAGCATCTAGACCGCATCAAACCAGGTCCAGCTCACAGACCATTACACATATTCTTTTCAAACCTGGCCTAGATTATAAAGGGGACATTAGACTCTCATTATAGCACAGTGTCTGATTTGTGAAACATATTTCTGATTTGTGAAACTGCTCTAATTGCAGTTTTCAACTGATTTTTACCATCTAGACCGCATCAAACCAGGTCCAGCTCAAAGACCATCAATCTAATTCTTTTCAAACCTGGCCTAGATTATAAAGGGGACATTAGACTCTCATTATAGCACAGTGTCTGATTTGTGAAACATATTTCTGATTTGTGAAACTGCTCTAATTGCAGTTTTCAACTGATTTTTACCATCTAGACCGCATCAAACCAGGTCCAGCTCAAAGACCATCAATCTAATTATTTTCAAACCTGGCCTAGATTATAAAGGGGACATTAGACTCTCATTATAGCACAGTGTCTGATTTGTGAAACATATTTCTGATTTGTGAAAATGCTATGATTGCAGTTTTCAGCTGATTTGGAGCATCTAGACCGCATCAAACCAGGTCCAGCTCACAGACCATTACACATATTCTTTTCAAACCTGGCCTAGATTATAAAGGGGACATTAGACTCTCATTATAGCACAGTGTCTGATTTGTGAAACATATTTCTGATTTGTGAAAATGCTATGATTGCAGTTTTCAGCTGATTTGGAGCATCTAGACCGCATCAAACCAGGTCCAGCTCACAGACCATTACACATGTTCTTTTCAAACCTGGCCTAGATTATAAAGGGGACATTAGACTCTCATTATAGCACAGTGTCTGATTTGTGAAACATATTTCTGATTTGTGAAACTGCTCTAATTGCAGTTTTCAACTGATTTTTACCATCTAGACCGCATCAAACCAGGTCCAGCTCAAAGACCATCACTCTAATTCTTTTCAAACCTGGCCTAGATTATAAAGGGGACATTAGACTCTCATTATAGCACAGTGTCTGATTTGTGAAACATATTTCTGATTTGTGAAACTGCTCTAATTGCAGTTTTCAACTGATTTTTACCATCTAGACCGCATCAAACCAGGTCCAGCTCAAAGACCATCACTCTAATTCTTTTCAAACCTGGCCTAGATTATAAAGGGGACATTAGACTCTCATTATAGCACAGTGTCTGATTTGTGAAACATATTTCTGATTTGTGAAACTGCTCTAATTGCAGTTTTCAACTGATTTTTACCATCTAGACCGCATCAAACCAGGTCCAGCTCAAAGACCATCACTCTAATTCTTTTCAAACCTGGCCTAGATTATAAAGGGGACATTAGACTCTCATTATAGCACAGTGTCTGATTTGTGAAACATATTTCTGATTTGTGAAACTGCTCTAATTGCAGTTTTCAACTGATTTTTACCATCTAGACCGCATCAAACCAGGTCCAGCTCGAAGACCATCAATCTAATTCTTTTCAAACCTGGCCTAGATTATAAAGGGGACATTAGACTCTAATTATAGCACAGTGTCTGATTTGTGAAACATATTTCTGATTTGTGAAAATGCTATGATTGCAGTTTTCAGCTGATTTGGAGCATCTAGACCGCATCAAACCAGGTCCAGCTCACAGACCATTACACATATTCTTTTCAAACCTGGCCTTGATTACAAAGGGGACATTAGACTCTCATTATGGCACAGTGGCTGATTTGTGAAACGTTTATTCTATTTGTGAAAACTGAAAAAGGAAATGTTGATTTCACTGTTTTTTTTCCCACCCAGGTCCAGATCAAAAACCACTACACTCAGACGAACAGCTGCACCTCCAGTCATCAGTCCGTCAAGCTCCTGAAATTCGTGGATGACACTGCCCTCAGAGTTGACCATCTGGTGACTTGGTGCAATCAAAACAACTTGGAGATTAATGCTCTAAAGACACTGGAAAGATGGTTGTCGAATTACATGAGGAAGGCCCACCTACCCCCATCACCCTGGTCCACTCCCAAGTTCACAGTGTGGAGTCCTTCCGCTTACAAGGCTCAAACCCCCCCCCCCCCCCCTCTTATTCTCCAACCACAGCAGGCCTCAACAACAGGCTAGAAACCTGACACGGAACATTAAATTACAACATTAAATTATAAAGTAGCTGCAGCTTGACTGCATATGTTACATGAACGTACAATAGCCTATTGTTGCTTCCCTCACAAGAATATTTTTACTCTGTCCTTTTCATGTGTATACCATGAAGTGGAAATTACAATTGACCACTCCAGACCCTCTTAATACATGTGGATATTGTAGAATAGAGCAATACTCTTGAGTGACCTTCCGCCTCCTTCCATGGCATGGATTCATTCAATCATATAATGAGAGTCTAATGTCCCCTTTATAATCTAGGCCAGGTTTGAAAAGAATTAGAGTGATGGTCTGTGAGTTGGACGTGGTTTTGGGTGGTCTAGATGCTCCAAATCAGCTGAAAACTGCAATCATAGCATTTTCACAAATCAGAAATATGTTTCACAAATCAGACACTGTGCTATAATGAGAGTCTAATGTCCCCTTTATAATCTAGGCCAGGTTTGAAAAGAATTAGAGTGATGGTCTGTGAGTTGGACGTGGTTTTGTGTGGTCTAGATGCTCCAAATCAGCTGAAAACTGCAATCATAGCATTTTCACAAATCAGAAATATGTTTCACAAATCAGACACTGTGCTATAATGAGAGTCTAATGTCCCCTTTATAATCTAGGCCAGGTTTGAAAAGAATTAGAGTGATGGTCTGTGAGTTGGACGTGATTTTGTGTGGTCTAGATGCTCCAAATCAGCTGAAAACTGCAATCATAGCATTTTCACAAATCAGAAATATGTTTCACAAATCAGACACTGTGCTATAATGAGAGTCTAATGTCCCCTTTATAATCTAGGCCAGGTTTGAAAAGAATATGTGTAATGGTCTGTGAGCTGGACCTGGTTTGATGCGGTCTAGATGCTCCAAATCAGCTGAAAACTGCAATCATAGCATTTTCACAAATCAGAAATATGTTTCACAAATCAGACACTGTGCTATAATGAGAGTCTAATGTCCCCTTTATAATCTAGGCCAGGTTTGAAAAGAATATGTGTATTGGTCTGTGAGCTGGACCTGGTTTGATGCGGTCTATATGCCCAAAATCAGCAGAAAACTGCAATTATAGCACTTTCACAAATCAGAAATATGTTTCACAAATCAGACACTGTGCTATAATGAGAGTCTAATGTCCCCTTTATAATCTAGGCCAGGTTTGAAAAGAATATGTGTAATGGTCTGTGAGCTGGACCTGGTTTGATGCGGTCTAGATGCTCAAAATCAGCAGAAAACTGCAATTATAGCACTTTCACAAATCAGAAATATGTTTCACAAATCAGACACTGTGCTATAATGAGAGTCTAATGTCCCCTTTATAATCTAGGCCAGGTTTGAAAAGAATTAGAGTGATGGTCTGTGAGTTGGACGTGGTTTTGTGTGGTCTAGATGCTCCAAATCAGCTGAAAACTGCAATCATAGCATTTTCACTAGGGATGCACCGATATGAAAATTTTGGCCGATGCCGATAACCGATATTAACATTGCCGTTATGGCCGATAACCGATATTTACCGATGTCGATATGATCTGTATAAAACCACATTTTTATGATCATCACATTTTGTACATACTGAAAAAGACATGTTAACACTGAATTTGAAAAAGTTATGCATTTCTTTATTTGCAAAGCCTTTGGAAAAGCCCATAAATCATAGATTTACTGCATTATTTCATATCAATGTGAAGAATTTGGCTGATAATGATAACCGATATTAACATTGCAACATCTGACCGATACCGATATGACCGATATGTTAAAAAATGACTAACATCGGCCGATACCGATATGATTGCCGATATATCGTGCATCCCTAATTTTCACAAATCAGAAATATGTTTCACAAATCAGACACTGTGCTATAATGAGAGTCTAATGTCCCCTTTATAATCTAGGCCAGGTTTGAAAAGAATATGTGTAATGGTCTGTGAGCTGGACCTGGTTTGATGCGGTCTAGATGCTCCAAATCAGCTGAAAACTGCAATCATAGCATTTTCACAAATCAGAAATATGTTTCACAAATCAGACACTGTGCTATAATGAGAGTCTAATGTCCCCTTTATAATCTAGGCCAGGTTTGAAAAGAATTAGAGTGATGGTCTTTGAGCTGGACCTGGTTTGATGCGGTCTAGATGGTAAAAATCAGTTGAAAACTGCAATTAGAGCAGTTTCACAAATCAGAAATATGTTTCACAAATCAGACACTGTGCTATAATGAGAGTCTAATGTCCCCTTTATAATCTAGGCCAGGTTTGAAAAGAATTAGATTGATGGTCTTTGAGCTGGACCTGGTTTGATGCGGTCTAGATGGTAAAAATCAGTTGAAAACTGCAATTAGAGCAGTTTCACAAATCAGAAATATGTTTCACAAATCAGACACTGTGCTATAATGAGAGTCTAATGTCCCCTTTATAATCTAGGCCAGGTTTGAAAAGAATTAGAGTGATGGTCTTTGAGCTGGACCTGGTTTGATGCGGTCTAGATGGTAAAAATCAGTTGAAAACTGCAATCATAGCATTTTCACAAATCAGAAATATGTTTCACAAATCAGACACTGTGCTATAATGAGAGTCTAATGTCCCCTTTATAATCTAGGCCAGGTTTGAAAAGAATTAGATTGATGGTCTTTGAGCTGGACCTGGTTTGATGCGGTCTAGATGGTAAAAATCAGTTGAAAACTGCAATTAGAGCAGTTTCACAAATCAGAAATATGTTTCACAAATCAGACACTGTGCTATAATGAGAGTCTAATGTCCCCTTTATAATCTAGGCCAGGTTTGAAAAGAATTAGAGTGATGGTCTTTGAGCTGGACCTGGTTTGATGCGGTCTAGATGGTAAAAATCAGTTGAAAACTGCAATTAGAGCAGTTTCACAAATCAGAAATATGTTTCACAAATCAGACACTGTGCTATAATGAGAGTCTAATGTCCCCTTTATAATCTAGGCCAGGTTTGAAAAGAATTAGATTGATGGTCTTTGAGCTGGACCTGGTTTGATGCGGTCTAGATGGTAAAAATCAGTTGAAAACGGCAATTAGAGCATTTTCACAAATCAGAAATATGTTTCACAAATCAGACACTGTGCTATAATGAGAGTCTAATGTCCCCTTTATAATCTAGGCCAGGTTTGAAAAGAATTAGAGTGATGGTCTTTGAGCTGGACCTGGTTTGATGCGGTCTAGATGGTAAAAATCAGTTGAAAACTGCAATTAGAGCAGTTTCACAAATCAGAAATATGTTTCACAAATCAGACACTGTGCTATAATGAGAGTCTAATGTCCCCTTTATAATCTAGGCCAGGTTTGAAAAGAATATGTGTAATGGTCTGTGAGCTGGACCTGGTTTGATGCGGTCTAGATGCTCCAAATCAGCTGAAAACTGCAATCATAGCATTTTCACAAATCAGAAATATGTTTCACAAATCAGACACTGAGCTATAATGAGAGTCTAATGTCCCCTTTATAATCTAGGCCAGGTTTGAAAAAAATTAGATTGATGGTCTTTGAGCTGGACCTGGTTTGATGCGGTCTAGATGGTAAAAATCAGTTGAAAACTGCAATTAGAGCAGTTTCACAAATCAGAAATATGTTTCACAAATCAGACACTGTGCTATAATGAGAGTCTAATGTCCCCTTTATAATCTAGGCCAGGTTTGAAAAGAATTAGAGTGATGGTCTTTGAGCTGGACCTGGTTTGATGCGGTCTAGATGGTAAAAATCAGTTGAAAACTGCAATTAGAGCAGTTTCACAAATCAGAAATATGTTTCACAAATCAGACACTGTGCTATAATGAGAGTCTAATGTCCCCTTTATAATCTAGGCCAGGTTTGAAAAGAATTAGAGTGATGGTCTTTGAGCTGGACCTGGTTTGATGCGGTCTAGATGGTAAAAATCAGTTGAAAACTGCAATTAGAGCAGTTTCACAAATCAGAAATATGTTTCACAAATCAGACACTGTGCTATAATGAGAGTCTAATGTCCCCTTTATAATCTAGGCCAGGTTTGAAAAGAATTAGAGTGATGGTCTTTGAGCTGGACCTGGTTTGATGCGGTCTAGATGGTAAAAATCAGTTGAAAACTGCAATTAGAGCAGTTTCACAAATCAGAAATATGTTTCACAAATCAGACACTGTGCTATAATGAGAGTCTAATGTCCCCTTTATAATCTAGGCCAGGTTTGAAAAGAACATGTGTAATGGTCTGTGAGCTGGACCTGGTTTGATGCGGTCTAGATGCTCCAAATCAGCTGAAAACTGCAATCATAGCATTTTCACAAATCAGAAATATGTTTCACAAATCAGACACTGTGCTATAATGAGAGTCTAATGTCCCCTTTATAATCTAGGCCAGGTTTTGAAAAGAATTAGATTGATGGTCTTTGAGCTGGACCTGGTTTGATGCGGTCTAGATGGTAAAAATCAGTTGAAAACTGCAATTAGAGCAGTTTCACAAATCAGAAATATGTTTCACAAATCAGACACTGTGCTATAATGAGAGTCTAATGTCCCCTTTATAATCTAGGCCAGGTTTGAAAAGAATTAGAGTGATGGTCTTTGAGCTGGACCTGGTTTGATGCGGTCTAGATGGTAAAAATCAGTTGAAAACTGCAATTAGAGCAGTTTCACAAATCAGAAATATGTTTCACAAATCAGACACTGTGCTATAATGAGAGTCTAATGTCCCCTTTATAATCTAGGCCAGGTTTGAAAAGAATTAGAGTGATGGTCTTTGAGCTGGACCTGGTTTGATGCGGTCTAGATGGTAAAAATCAGTTGAAAACTGCAATTAGAGCAGTTTCACAAATCAGAAATATGTTTCACAAATCAGACACTGTGCTATAATGAGAGTCTAATGTCCCCTTTATAATCTAGGCCAGGTTTGAAAAGAATATGTGTAATGGTCTGTGAGCTGGACCTGGTTTGATGCGGTCTAGATGCTCCAAATCAGCTGAAAACTGCAATCATAGCATTTTCACAAATCAGAAATATGTTTCACAAATCAGACACTGTGCTATAATGAGAGTCTAATGTCCCCTTTATAATCTAGGCCAGGTTTGAAAAGAATTAGATTGATGGTCTTTGAGCTGGACCTGGTTTGATGCGGTCTAGATGGTAAAAATCAGTTGAAAACTGCAATTAGAGCAGTTTCACAAATCAGAAATATGTTTCACAAATCAGACACTGTGCTATAATGAGAGTCTAATGTCCCCTTTATAATCTAGGCCAGGTTTGAAAAGAATTAGAGTGATGGTCTTTGAGCTGGACCTGGTTTGATGCGGTCTAGATGGTCAAAATCAGTTGAAAACTGCAATTAGAGCAGTTTCACAAATCAGAAATATGTTTCACAAATCAGACACTGTGCTATAATGAGAGTCTAATGTCCCCTTTATAATCTAGGCCAGGTTTGAAAAGAATTAGAGTGATGGTCTTTGAGCTGGACCTGGTTTGATGCGGTCTAGATGGTAAAAATCAGTTGAAAACTGCAATTAGAGCAGTTTCACAAATCAGAAATATGTTTCACAAATCAGACACTGTGCTATAATGAGAGTCTAATGTCCCCTTTATAATCTAGGCCAGGTTTGAAAAGAATTAGAGTGATGGTCTTTGAGCTGGACCTGGTTTGATGCGGTCTAGATGGTAAAAATCAGTTGAAAACTGCAATTAGAGCAGTTTCACAAATCAGAAATATGTTTCACAAATCAGACACTGTGCTATAATGAGAGTCTAATGTCCCCTTTATAATCTAGGCCAGGTTTGAAAAGAATTAGAGTGATGGTCTTTGAGCTGGACCTGGTTTGATGCGGTCTAGATGGTAAAAATCAGTTGAAAACTGCAATTAGAGCAGTTTCACAAATCAGAAATATGTTTCACAAATCAGACACTGTGCTATAATGAGAGTCTAATGTCCCCTTTATAATCTAGGCCAGGTTTGAAAAGAATTAGAGTGATGGTCTTTGAGCTGGACCTGGTTTGATGCGGTCTAGATGGTAAAAATCAGTTGAAAACTGCAATTAGAGCAGTTTCACAAATCAGAAATATGTTTCACAAATCAGACACTGTGCTATAATGAGAGTCTAATGTCCCCTTTATAATCTAGGCCAGGTTTGAAAAGAATATGTGTAATGGTCTGTGAGTTGGAGGTGGTTTTATGCAGTCTAGATGGGCAAAAGCTGTGAAATCAACTCTTTTTTCCAGCTGTTTACACCAATAGGAGAACCTTTTTGAGGTCAATAAGAATTGCATGCAACATTAAAAACGAACAAAATGCAGGATTCATTCTATAATGTATTCTCTTTACATATCCCCCCTATATACCTATGTTTTCCAGTTCATGAACTCGCTTGAAAATGGTCGAACCACGCCATCTAGAGGCGTTATTCCACTTTTTAAGGTGGACTGGAAAATTCCAATCGGGAGCTGCGAATCGGGAGCCAACTTCAGCCTCGTATATATATGTGTGTTAACACATTCATAATCACTGATAACGTGCAGAACTCATCTTTACCTAGTGCAAACACATTCATAATCACTGATAACGTGCAGAACTCATCTTTACCTAGTGATAAAAAATAAAAAATAAAACAGACCGCTACGCCCATACTGTCCAGTGCAGTGGTGACCTAAATAGCTGGCTCGCTGGGCAGCTTTGCCGAGCTAGCTGACATCCATTCACAGAAAAGTATGACAACTATCGGGCCTTCATCCAAACGCCTTAACGTGCACAAAACAACACGAGCAGCATGCGAGCCAGTAGAGACACTGTCAAAGAAATCACTCACCGTGTGAAAAACAGAACTGTTGTTGCCAAACAGCTGCTGATGAAGGAAGAGAGTGATATCAGCTGCTGTGTTTTACTTCCTGTTTGCCCGTACCAGCCAATCAGAGCCGAGTTGGTGCGAACTCTGACAGCCTGGAATATTCTATCTCTTTCTTTCTCTTTTATTTTTTTATTTTTACATGAGACTCACTCTGCTAGAGAGACTGCGTTTTGGGCACACGAAAGATATGTCGGTTTTTGTAAACGAACACAATTAGACCGCGTACGTCCAAATATCCAGGTAGTTAATATATTTCACCACTAGGTGGCAGCAATTACAAATAAACGTATTAGCTCACAGAACACTGGCTTGGTGTCGCCATGGTCACTATGCCCTTTATTTTGGAGTCGTTCTTTGGTAGATAAACTGCGTTGTTCTCCACAGCAGGATCATCAATCGGTATCAAGTGGCATAACAATTTGGAGTGTCGTCGAGTATATGAAAAACTTAATTCACAGTCGCTGAATCCTTCGTCTTTGAGTGCAAGCTTTGTTTAGCAGATTTCTGGTGATAGACAGGAACAGGGTAGTCAAGTGTCCATGTCATGTGTAGCATTGTAACGTTAGTCTACAATTATATGCCTATGTTTACCATTCTGACAGCAGCCACGAGGCCATAGCGTGACTCTTGTTTGTTTTGTTTTAGAGTTGATATGATTACAGCAAAAACGCACATAATTTCCCCACTCCATAACCACTGCTTGGGCCTGGCCGAGCTGCCTGTGCTCGGCTGGCCCTTCTCATGGTCTCGGTCTATATTTAAAGTCGCCCCGGGCCTTAAAAGGTCGTGACGGCGTCTTGTGCATTCTGCCGAGTGGCAGCATTATTTTTGTTCTGTGGACTGCCGTCCTGTCCACTGCCCGCACCTCGCCGCTCCGCCTAGATTTGGACTTGCTTTAGCTACTTTTGGAATTGCACCGTTTTCTCTTGTTTTCAACCAACCAAGTGGATTCTTAGGTTTGGTAAGTGCTGTATATATTTTTTATTTATTTATGAGTCTGTCTCTCATTCGGATTAATTATTGTGTAGCCTACTATGCCATTTGGCAATCTTACAAATTAATGGGGTATTATAATGCCCACTAATCACTTTGTTCTACTTGGTGAGCTAATAGTCTTTTATGCTGTAAATCAAATTTTAGTATCCTCACTAACAAGATGTTGTGAATTATTTATTTCCTTGTAGATTAGACTGCATGTGTAATTGTAGTGACATTTCATCCTAATTGAACAGAGTTGAAGAAGTGACTATATAACTTGTGAATCTTTCCTTTTCGAAGTTGCTGGATTTGAGAAATGTTCCTTCCTGCACTTTATGCATCAAAGGCCTTGCTATAACATTAGTCCCAAGGAGAGGCCCTCACTGCATGCAATGGCTACTGCTGTCATGGCCTTCGATATAACAATCAGGAATTAAGCTTAAATCGCTCCTCTAAAATGTAGATCCTATAATCATTAAACTCACCTGTGCATGCAGATGGTGATGGGCCTGCACTCTGTGATGACTGTGGCTGGCTGAGCGGTTAATGTTTCCAAGTAGCCCAAGCTGATCCAACTTGCATAGTGTATAGCCTACACTGTTAATGATGGCAAACTAATTGAGACATGATCCCAAACTCAACTCTTTGGAACCTTTCAGTCTGTCACATGATCACATCACATCATCTTTGCTGTCCAGTTCAATACAAAACATTGCATGATATGTCACAGTCTGTCAGGATGTTGATGCTGTGGGAAATATGATACCGTGGTGGTACACCATCGTCTCTTACCTGCTGCTTCATTTAATACAATAACTGCTACATTGTAATAACCTTAACATCATCTTAACAACTTTCAACCCATTTTTTTTTCTTTTGTGAAATATGATGCTTCCATAGTTTCTTATCTGCTGCTGCTTCTCCATTTAATATAATAACTAGATCATAACCATAATCTTTAATCGCACAATGACAAAATCTTAACGTCATCTTAACAACTTCCATTTCAATTTGTTTTAACGAGTACCAGTTCCCGAAACCAGTGTTTCTCAAACCTTTTCACGTCAAGGACCCCTAAACGGACACAAATTAGACCACGGACCCCCATTTGATAAGATTTTGTCCCAGGATCCCTCATCTGATGAGATTTTTTGCTTTTAGATGTTTTATACAGAAAGTATGAAACCCATGACCTAAATAGTCATACATTCTCTCATTGTGTTACTTATTGTGTCCCCGGACCCCCCACTTTGAGAACCACTGCCCTAAACCATCAATACCTAACCACCAACTCCCAGCTAAACCAAACCAACCCCCCTAACCTACAGTAAGAAATCAATAAGCCATAATAATAACAATAAGATTGACTTGCAGAGCTGCTAAGGTAAAGGACAGTCTGAGTCTGACAGTGTAAGTTGGCGGAGTGCCCCCCCCCCCCCCTCCACCTCAGGATGTCAGCAGCGTCACATCTGTCGCAGAAGCAGAAGCAGCATCAACAGCAGGAGAAACACCAGTATGAGAGCAGCTATTACCTGAGCAGCAAGTCCTCTGTTAGCCAGCACACTCACAGGAGCAGCCATGGGTAAGAGGAGGAGGGAGTGAAGCAGACCGGGGGCCAAAATACTTATCCACAATGGTTGATATTTGAAAAGAACAACAACAACAACAACAATGAGGCTCTCTTGGTGTCACCTGTCACTTCCATATTCATGATTTGCACCTCACGGAATGTGTTTGTTGTGGCCGCCATCTTGATGCCCAAACAAAGCACACAACTTTGTTTTTACAATGTAAGTCTATGGGAGGAGGACTGTTCAAACCATGGCCATGCCCTCTTCAACTGCTCTTTCATACTTTGTACTACAAACGCCATTCAAACTTTAAACCACTTTTAGTACTTTATTAATTATTCCGTTTTTTGATACCGTTTCTACTTTTTGATAAATCACAGTTTAAATTTTATATTTTTCAACCTTTATAATAGAGTACCGCAGGGATGACGACGTGCTTTTGTAGGCTTACCCAGAAGTCCCTATGCTGCTGGTTCGTATGGGGAAAAGGCAATAGGATTTTTGCATGGAAAGTTCGTTTAAATGCATGAAATAAGGTCTGTGGTTAACAAAGGTTTGTGTTCAGCAGGATAATCTTCACAAATGAGGAACACTTATGACTTTTTGAAGCGTAAATGCATTTTTTTTAAATCGCGATTTTAAGAAAACGCTTCAAAAGTCATAAAAGTGGTCCTCATTTGTGACGATTATCTTGCTGAACACAAACTTCGCTGTTTCATCAACGTTTGTTAACCACAGACCTTATTTCCTGCATTTAACTGAAATCCCCATACAAAAATCCCATTGCCTTCCCCCGCTACGAACCGGAAGTGCAGCCATGTTTTCCGGACTCATCGCTGCTGTACACTTTTGGAGCCTATGGAGCCGGCCTAGAGTGCATGATGTCACAATTCACTCTAGCAGCTGACTGCACACAGGCTGCACTTCTTATTTTTTACTAAATTCACACATTTTAAAACTGGGCAGCTCAGACACACTATGCTATATAATACATCAACCTCTTCAGCTACTTCTGCTCTCACTCACAATGTTAAAATATAAGCAAAGCGACGTCTAGTTTTTGAGCTATTGATGTTTGTTTGACACTAGCGGGCCGGGCATCAAGATGGCCGCCACAAACAAACACATTCCGTTGACGAATACCGCCTCAGAAGTGATGCAAGGTGAATGAAACCAAGCAGACCTCTTTCAAATATCCAACAGCAGAATAATGTGCTTGGCCCTGGTCTGGAGTGAAGCGTGTGGAGCAGTGGGGAGTCAGCTAAAAGCATGTATCTCCAACTGTGTTTTCATGAGTCTTGTGCTTAAAAGTACATAACAAGCGTATAACGTCTGTATGCAGTTGAAGTGCGATATTTTTTGCATCTAATCCTACTAAGGTTGATTTGTTGAGGTAGGAGAGCTGCTCTCTCTTTGCAGCTGATGATGGATTTTCATTGCTTTGACTGGTCTGGTGATTAGTGCAGAACGTGTTGTTACTCATCAAACATACCTTCAATGTGAAAACATGAAGGTATGATGATGAACATTCGTTGGACTCTTTGTTGTTGTTATACGTGCTGTTATCACTGTTTTGTTCAGTTCATTCTGCTTTGATGATTTCAGCATGTATTCTACACAGTAAATAAAGGAAATAAGAATCATTCATGTCTTAAAGATTATATATTACCCATTTTCATGAGAACATGTCATATTTTAAGCTATTGTACGTAGTCACAGAGCTGCAAAAAGTGATTGGATGTCAGATTAGGATATAATATAATACCCACATATATAATACCTACATTTGACCCAGCCTTGACTATATACAGTACCATAGCTCTGCTGCAGAGTAGAGCTGAGCGATAAATCAATATCAATATATATCGGCGATAGACAATTCATCAATACAATAAGAAAATACTTCAATATATATCGATATTTCCCTTGATAATGGAGCGTGTTACTTACGAGTGACACACAAACAGCCAATCAAAAAGACAAATCCTAAAGTTCCCACCCGAACATATTTGTTACACACCTGTAACACTCAATTTGTGTTTCTAATTGTTGTGTTAACATTAAAGCTATTACATTGATAAATAAGCTGGTTCAAAATAAAGTGGTTACATTCAAAAAGAAATCTCGTGGTCTTCATTAAAGATATAGGTCATTCAAAATGATCAATAATTATTGATATCGACTGATATGAAATATTTTATATCAATTCTTTTTTTGCTATATCGCCCAGCCCTACCGCAGAGCCGCTTGTCATCGGTACAGTGCTCAGTTGATCTTTTACGAGTGGTTATATCATCATCATCAACTCTTTATTGACAGACACATAAGGTCCAATAAGAAGACACACAAGCAAAAACACTACATTTAAAAAAATAAAGCAATCAGAACACTAAAGTAAAGCACTATACCAGTGTTTCCAAATGCACGATTGGTATTTCACACTACTGAAACTGGGTTGAGTCAGCAGCATGATAATCAAATTATGAGATACATTCAAACGACAAATAAACTTAAACGTCAGATTTCTCAGAAGAGCATGAAAAGTGCACACTCCTACTTCACAAAACAATTGACTGGCACTCGACCATCTGGGTTTTCTAAGTAGAACCCTCATACAATCATTATAAGCAACCTGCAGCTTTTTAATGCTTGTCTGCTTATATTTTACCCACAAGGGGGTAAAATATATATTATACTGTACGTGGCTGTATTATTGGTCAACAATCCCTTCATTATCATTCGGTTTTTCATTTCCTTTTCCATGGATTTGTGTGATTATGTGCTGGAGGTAACTGAGGCTTGATCAAAGTGAATATGGGTTGTGTGTGAAAGGGGGGTACTGTCCACAACCAAAGCCAGATGCCAAGCTCAACGCCGGACATAATGTCGGTCACACCGTGTCATATTGACTCACTGACATGTGTCAGCTTGTAATATGGCCAGCGTGGCTTTGTCCTCTCACTGGACTTGCTGCTGGACGCCTGATGCACTTTATAAATGGAAGCAATTTGAGCGGTCATGAGTGGCTGCCAGGCATATTTATGGACAGCAGGGCTATTTCTGTTGGCTGGATCTAGGTAGTTGCCATTTGGCCAACCTCACTTTACTGTATGGAAGTCAGGAATAGCCTATGTAAAATGCTGTACAATGACCGTCACAACAGTTTGGTAGTTGCCTGTGTTGAAGCAACTTTACCCAGTATCCTCATTTTCTACGATTCTTCTACGATTCTGCTCGTAGCGTCCCCTTCAATCCCCCCCCCCCCCCCCCTCTAATTGTTTGAATTTGCACTTCTAACGTGTTTCTGTCATAAGTTATCAATTGCAAAATATTGCACTTTGTCAGTGCTAAAACTTTTCCTTCCACAATAACTCTATTTTTACACCGCACCAAAGACTTTCTGACGGTGAGTCAGCAGTTGAAATAATAACTTCTTGACACTGCAGGAATCCTCTGTGAGGCGTTCTCTCCCCGTCTGTCTGTGACCCCGTCCCTGTGAGCGGATCTTCCCTCTGCAGTGTGGAATAGAGTTTTTCAAAGACACGTTGTGCCAGACGACTCATCTAGGCCAGACAAACAGAGACTAGAGCAGGCTTAGCAGACATTATGAATGGATGCAGAGGCTCTAAAATGAACCTTGCCACCCCGCTAAGCATCCACCGGTACCGGTTGTGACTATTTATAAAGCGAGCTGACAACAGGAAGGCAAGAGAGGCTGACAGGTACATTAGTCAGAATGTAGTATGGCTCAGACCTCCTACCTATAATGTTGGCAGAAATACATCTTCCTTTTCTGACTAACTGCACCAGGTGTCATTCTCAATGTAACAGGCAGATTTATTATAACTTTTATAACTGTACGGGCGCGCTGTGTTTCATGCCAAGTGAAGCATCTGGGTCGTTATTGTTAGATTGCAGTTTCCCATCAACCATTTTGGTCCATGTTGATCTTTTATCATCAATTGTTTTTTTTATCACCACGACAACCAAAGCGAACATGCAGAATAAAAAATCCACGACTAAAGTCATTTCAATTTCAAGCCGCATGCAGGAGTTTTCAGGTTTTACAAATAAATCTCTCCTCATAATTAGTACCAGAACTGGGTCAAATAGTAGTTGTAAGTCATTTATAGTGTTTGTTTTATGCTTAGAGCACCGGATGAGTGGAGTCGACTGCATTGGCATTTAACAAGTGTTGTTTGTTAGTCACAGAAAGGTACATTATTTATTTTATTTTATTTATTTTATTCGTGTATTTGGATGGGACAGTGCAAAATTAATGAACACAGAAACCACAGAACAGATAATAAAACCTGGAACATAGTAAAAGTGTAAAAATTGCCGGATTTAGCACGAGGGTAATTTCCATCCGTTGTCCCATAAAACATAAAACACAAAAAACATAGAGCATAAAACGTAGAACATAATAAAAACATACATAAAACATAGGTAGCAGCAGTACACTCTAAAACTACATAAAACATGAGTAGCAACAAAACACTCTAAAATACATGGCAGCAATTACACTTAAAAATACATAATAATAATACACACAAAAAGAGAATAAAAACATGCTACCTGTGGACACATGACTGGTTTGTTTTCAGCCATTTTTTAAGTCCACATTTAAAAGCGGCAAGGGTGGGGCTGTCCCTTATGGAGACGGGGAGACTATTCCATATTAGGCTGCCTTTTATTGTTAGGACATTTTGACCAAACGTGGTCATTCTGCGATGGACCTTACAATCTGGTGTCTGATCTAGTGCCGAGTCCAGTGAGTCTGTTTTTTTTGGATGAATTCCTGTAACGGAGGGGGAGCTAGTCCATGTAGGCATTTGAAGAAGAAACAGGCACTCTTTAAGACCTTGAGATTTTCAAAGCTCAGGAATTGATGTTGTTCCAGGATGTTACAGTGGTGGTATGACAAAGGTTTTCTAGCAAATGCCTTGATGGCTCTGTAATATAGCTGTTCAATAGGTTTTATGACAGTGGCACCTGCAAACGACCAGTTTGTGAAGCAGTATTCAATGTGAGAGAAAATCATGCAGTGAAGATATGTTTTAGCTGCGTCAACTGTTAAGAAAGGCTGGATTTGTCTAAAATTAATTAAGTTAAAATTAATTGTGCTTTTCATTTTTTTGATGTGTTTCTTGAAGGAAAGGTTCGAGTCCAAAATGACTCCGAGGTACTTGAAATGGGAGACCAATTCCAATTCCTCCCCCCCCCCCAGAAACACATTGGACCTTGTGATACCAACTGGTCGTTTGCTGAACATCATGCATACAGTTTTTTTTGTATTTAGCAACAGGCACGTGTTTTGCAGCCAGTGTTGGACCTCTTCCAATACATTTGTGAGTTTACAGGAAATCAGGTCGGTTGTTTTTCCCTGTACAAAAATGACCGCGTCGTCAGCGTACATCTGCACGCTGAAGTCAGGGCATATATCATTAAATTATGATTATATATAATCTGGAATTTCAGTTGCATAAAATAAACCATAAGAAGTATTTGGAAATGCTATTTGGCCCCTGGTGCTGATTCAGCTTGGAGTTTGTAATGCGAGTGATGTGAGTCTGTGTCCCTTTGCTGCTCAGCCTGAAGGCCTCTGTGAAGACAGCGAAGGGGCAGGAGGTGGTCAAACTGAGCCCACTACCCAAGACAGCCAAGCGCACCTACCTGGCCATGGACACCGACTGTGAAGAAGTCATTGGCTATGTTGTTCCTATATTTAGAGCCAAGTGAGTGAGTGGGCTGCATGTGGAAGGGATACTCTGTCGATCACTGATGCCTTTTGTGATTTCAATGACCAACAGTGACCAATACATTTTCCTGTTTGCGCTGTAAACAAAAGGGGTAGGGCTAGAGGAGGACCACTTTTATGACTTTTGAAGCATTTTCTGAAAATCGCGTGCAAATAATAATGTGATCTTCATTTGTGAAGATCATCTTGCTGAACACAAAGTTCACTGTTTCATAAACTTTTGTTAACCACAGGCATTCAGGCATTTAACCAAAATCCCCATACAAAAATCCCATTGACTTTTACAGGTAGGAACCGGAGTGTTAATATCCATCCATGTCTTCCGGACTCATGCCGTGCTCCGTTAATGTTGATCCATAATGAATGTGCAAATGTTGGATTGCTATTTAAAAATAAATGTAAAAAACAAAGCGTTCAAATATAAATGTGGACATGGCATC
Source organism: Poromitra crassiceps (assembly GCF_964638095.1). Taxonomy (NCBI): domain Eukaryota; kingdom Metazoa; phylum Chordata; class Actinopteri; order Beryciformes; family Melamphaidae; genus Poromitra; species Poromitra crassiceps. The sequence goes on from NC_139635.1 coordinate 33,127,685, forward strand.
GACTGAAGCTTTGAAGCATTGGGCTCAGCTCTAGTTCTCACACCTTGGCGGCTCGTTGTGTTCCAGTCACGGGGCGGTGCGGGGGCTGATGGAGGCCCAGCAGGATGAGGCGGTCAGGGAGGAAGGGGTTAACTACGTGGCCATGAGGAACCTGTTTGTCCGGGAGGCCACGGAGGCCACGGAGGTCCGGGTGGAGAAGAGAACCAGGACGACGCACGTCAGGCAATCTGCTAACCGCCTGACAGTGGGCGCCACGGTAAATACTGCTCCTTGGTTGGTCTTTGTGGTAGGGACGCACGATATATTGGCAATCATATCGGTATCGGCCGGTGTCCCTCATTTTTGAATACAGTATATCGGTGTCGGTCCGATGAGCAAAATAACAGCAATGTTAATATCGTTATCGTCCAAAATTTTCATATTGAGAGGAAACAATGTGGTAAATCTATTATTTATGGGCTTTTGCAAATGTTTTGGAAATAAAGAAAGACATTACTTTTTTCAAAGTCACAGTGTTTACATGTGTTTTTCAATATGTACAAATTCAATTATCATAGAAACTTGTTTTTATAAAGATCATATCGACATCAATAAATACCGGTTATTGGCCATAACATCAATGTATCCCTACTTTGTGGGCTTGTGATGTCCAATTTCAAATAGTCTAATGTCTATAATGCAAGTGCTCAGATACTGTACTAAAACAAACAGGTATAAAGCATGCGTTAACCATGGCTTAACCCTCATGACTGTTTCACTATCATCCCTTAGTTGGAGGAGTGGTCAGAGATGCGTAAGAAGATGAACCCAGACAGCCTGACCCACGCTCCAGAGTTTATTCTCAGGCCCCGTGGACAGACTGTGTGGGAGGGCAAGAGCGTCAAGCTGCACTGCACCGTGGCCGGGTGGCCCAAACCCAGGATCACCTGGTAAGAGATGTTCCCCAAGTTCACTGGTCCTCGTCCTCCTCTGATTCACAAGAAACAGAGAGGCCGACGATGGAGAATCAGCCATTTATCCCCCCAAAGCTCTCATCATCTGCCAAGTTTCTTTTCCACACTTACAATATGAACAGCAAAGTCCTTGCTGCAATTACAGACTGTGAAGTCGACGGGCGAAATCAACCGGCTGTCTCTCTCTGTGTTGTCTTCAAGGTACAAAAACAACGTGTTGATCGATCCCAAGGCCCACCCCGAGAAGTACACAGCCGAGAGCAATTACAACATGCACTTCCTGGAGATCAAGAAGTAGGTAACCAATCAGGTTCAAAAACCAATCAGCTCTCGGAACCGTTGTCAGAATTTACCATGCAGTGTTACTGCAAAGTGTCTGTTTTACGGCGTCAATATTTATGGGCGAAAAACGCTGCAGTGCCAAAGCTCATACAGAAGGAATAATTAATCATGTCTTCATGTTTGACTTTCAGTTGTGATTTCATCGACACTGCTCAGTACTATGCGTCTGCCCTCAATGTGAAGGGAGAGGTCTCTTCCGCGGCTACTATTGTTGTCAAAAGTAGGTAACTCTCCTTTTCCCTGACTGGTTTATTGCTCCTTACTTCTCTGCAGCCCCCAGTGCTTCAGAGGTCAACCAGAGGTTTAAGATGCAGCCATTGTGTAGACTCATACATGGTTCCTGAGTTGTGACTAGCAGAGTGCATCTCTCCCGATATAGCCGTTTAATGGCCAGTAAAGCATCCAGGAGTCAAATAGCATTACAGGAGCCTGCTACGCTGCAGGAGACAGCTGAGACAGACTGCGTATTTGTCTTACTCTGCTATACTGGACTACAAACCAATTCATAAGTATGAAAAGTCATATGATAAGTGAGTTATTTTTGTGCGCACAGTGCATAATACATTTTGTACAAGTGTGCTATACACTACCAGTCAAAAGTCTGGACACACCTGATTGAATGTTCTATGTTTTTCATGATCTTAAAGCCATTTGGATCGAAAGCCTTATGCTTACCGGTAAATGCTTGAAATTAGTTTATTAGACAAAGGCAAAGGGCGGCTACTTTAAGAATCTAAAATATCAGATCGGTTTGATTTGTGTAACACTTTTATTCATCACTTCATATTTCAATTTGTGTTATTTCATTCTGAAATATGAAAAACCGTTAAAACAATCTCAATATGTGTCTCCATATGATCTCTCATGTTACCATGACAGCCAGTCACTGACTAAGATATTTCTCTGCAGGGTTCCAGGAGGGTGAGGAAGCAGACGCAGGTCCCCTTGATCTTAAACCACGTGAGTCAGACTTTTATTTCGTTCTCAAATAGAACTTCATTCTTTCTCCACAGAAATGTACATTTAAACACATATTTCTCTCTTTCATTCCTGCAGATGGTTTCTGCGTTGAGCATGGTGTTACCTTTCAGGCGGCCATCATTGACAAGTTTGAAGTGGCCTTTGGCCGTGAGGGCGAGACGCTGAGTTTGGGCTGCACTGTCATCGTTTATCCCACCATCAAGAAATACCAGCCTGATGTTGTGTGGTACAGAGACTGTAAGTGGACAAATGCAATGCCCATTCAAACTTAATGTAATTATGTGCACAGGAATCCATTGCCTGTAACCAGTTCACCATCTGCAGTGTTGGGAGGGTTACTTTTAAAATGTATTCCACTGACTACAGATTACTGACTACATGCCCTAAAATGTAATTTGTAATGTATTCCATTAGATTTCTTAAGTTAAGTAACGTATTCTAAATACTTTGAATTACTTTTGGAATACTTGAAAATTGTCTTGCTGAGCCCATTTCTCTGGGTCAATCTGAATGCATGCAAACGCGAGGGCAATGCGGTCACAACGCTCACTGATGTAATGTTGCCACCTTCTTCATCATGTTTGTAAGTAAAATGTGTTGTATTTCCATGTCAAAAGCGCATTCCTGAGAGTGTCCTGGTTGTGTGTGTCTCCTCCCACATTGCCATCCTCTTGTGCTGTGCGGCAGGAGCACTGCGCAAATTGTTACCTATTTAAAAAATCTGTTTATGAGAAATGCATGCCTCATACTGTATGTATTTTAAAGCAGGGTTTCTCAGGGACTCAAATGTGGGTCGCAGCAGGTCCGTTTTGAGTGGGTCACGGATGCCCATTGGGGGGGGGGGGGGATCCAAATATCCCCAAATATTTTAGTGACTTGTTTTAGTGAAAGAATTCAGATTCTTGAAACTTGGTGAGCATCATCACTACTTTAACATATGACATAACATATAGGCCTGTAATTCAAGATAAGTCAGCCTTTTTATTTGATTGGGTTTTCTTTTCATGTTTTTAAAAGTGCATGAAGGCATTGTGTGTTACTGCACTATTTTTTATTAAATAAATTCCAGTGATATAAGAAAAACCTGAAATAAAATGTGGGTCCTGAGGCTAGACCAGTTGAGAACCACTGAGACAGTAACTGCATTCAGAATACCGCCAATTTAAACTAACTGTAATGGAATACAGTTATATATCTGACATATTATGTGTTTTAAATACTGTATTTTAAATACATGTACTGTATCTCGTTACTTCACAACCCTGACCATAATGTAACTAATCACACCTCTTTTTCCTTTTGTGCTATCTGGTTAGCTGTGGCCTTGCAGCCGTCTAAGTGGGTGCACAGCCACTGGAGTGGGACGCGGGCCACCCTTACTCTTGCCCACCTCAACAAGGAAGATGAGGGCATGTACACCCTGCGCGTCAACACCAAGTCTGGCTTTGAGACCTACTCTGCCTACGTGTTTGTCAGAGGTAAAGCCCCTACTGGGTAGGCTGTCATCAGTTGAGGATGGCTTATTGCAAAATGAGATAGAGGGGTGTAATGGTTAACAGAAATCGCGGTTCAGTATGTTTTCGATACTGCAAAAAAGTAGAAATGTCATTGATTTAAAAAAATGTTACATTATTTTTTATTTATTTTACTTGTTTATTTTATTATTTTCACAGTTTAAAAAATATATATATTTCAATTTACGACTGTTTTTTTTTGTTTTTTTACTTTCGTCTTTTTGTCTCAATTTACCCTAGTTTATCATAATGTCCTTGTAGAAGACTTAGTGTTCAGCAGTGAAAGATTTGTTTCTGTTGGCAATGCGTATTGAACCTAAAGCCTCGGCTGGTACCTAAATGGTTCAATAGGAATACGCGTATTATTACACCCCTAATATCTAGAGACTCCTACTCTTACAAAAACATTTTGTAGCACAAAATTAAAACCCATATAAGGTATGTCATTGGTTGACAGAATAACGAATAGAACAAATTGAATCCTCCATATTTTAGAGACATGATGGATTTGTTCAGTTGCCTAATGGAAACAGAATGACGGAACTGTTTGGTTTTGGAAAAGTGGAAATTGTGCTGTATAGTGGAGAATGTGCTACCGAGCTTCAAGTCTGTGCCAAATGATACCGTTGTGTAGAGCAGAGCAACACATTACAGGTCATCAGACAGTTGGACCCGGTAGAGAGCGTGTCACAGTTGCAGTTATCCGCTGACTTCACCGCCATCTGCTGCTGCTTCTCTAAGTGGCACATCCCTCTCCCCGCGGTGTTCGCTTTCTCTTGTGGAATGTTGCTTCTATATCTGTCTCCACGTCACAAAGGCCCCCACAGAGCGTGTGCACTGTTCCAACTGAAGATCGGCAGGTTTCTGCACGAGAGGGGCGTCTCGCTCGCAATGTCCCTGAATGTGAACTCGGTGTGAAAGACCCCCGTCGCCTCACATACTGTACGGCCATTAGTTAGGTCAGAGAATGGAAACCGGGTTCTAAAGTGGGCCTGTACTGTAATAGAGATTGGCCTGATTTAGGAGCAGCACTTCTCACAAGTGTGTGCGTGTGTCCCTTGGTGCGTGTGTATGTCCTTGTGTGTGTGTGTGTGTGTCTGTGTGTGTGTGTGTGTGTGTGTGTGTGTGTGTGTGTGTGGCTATGCCAGATGCCGATGTGGAGGTGGAGGGGGTTCCCGTTGCCCCCCTAGACGTGCGCTGTCATGATGCCAACAAGGACTATGTGGTGGTTACCTGGAAGCAGCCAGCGATGGAGGGCAGCAGCGCCATCCTGGGATATTACATTGACAGGTCGTCAGCTCACTCCTCCACCATGGCTCTGCACCGTCCGTGTTGTGCATGTATTCATTTGTGTAATGTAATGTATTACATATGCATGAGGAGTAGTCAACATGCCCCATCCACAGCCACTTATAATCGGGTGCTGCTTGCTTGGTCACAGGACAAAAACAGTTGATATAAAGAAATTATCCAACTGTGCACTGTGAGGCTTCGCTGAAATATAATCACGTTTATATTTTCCATACCTCATCCCTCTTAGAATACAATAACTTGGCAATAGCCCAAATTTGACCTACACTTCCACTCCAGTAACAGCTGCATTTTCCCTCCAGGATAAATAAAATAGCTATCTTCTTAGATAAAGTATATACTTACCTGTGTGTAGTCATCAGTCAATCATTCTGTCACTGTGCAGGCACATAGCCTGAAAGCACTGCAGATCAACTACACACCTGTCAGGTTCAGGCGTGTGACGGACGTTGCTTAGATAGGAAAGTCATAAGGCAGTGGGTGGGCGTGTGTTTTCCATCGCAACTGAATTGTAATTTTGAAATGTTGCTGTTCCCAAATCTAATGTATGTGTGTGTTGGGCTGGCAGGTGTGAGGTCGGCACCCACCACTGGGCCCAGTGTAACGACGCCCCAGTCAAGTACGCCCGCTTCCCTGTCACGGGGCTGGTGGAGGGGCGCTCTTACATCTTCAGGGTGCGGGCGCTGAACAGGGCGGGCGTCAGCCGGTCCTCCCGGGTGTCTGAGCCCGTGGTGGCCATGGATCCCCACGACAGAGCCCGCCTCAGAGGTGAAACCCCCGCCCCCCCCCCCCCCCACACACACACACACACACACACACACACACACACACACACACACACACACACATCCCGCAGAGTGTTGCTGAGTCTGACACACTGCTTGCAGAGCCAACAACAGAGCTCTTCAATCTGTCTTTTTTCCACAGCTTCCACAGCTCCTTGGACCGGGATGATCAAATTCACAGAGGAGGATCCCACTGGTATGAAGACCTTTCACTCTCATCACTGATAATAGCAGCTCTCCCAAAATCATCTTGTCTGACATTTTAATCTCAGGAGGTTCAGCGTTTTATAGAGGCATGGCATTTTACCGTGACATTTCACCGACTTCCATTTTCACGGGAAACCCGGCGTAAAGGGCTTCACCTGGTTCAAATGACTTCCTCCAAATGATGAGGGCTTCCTCTTCCTCTCCAGTGGGCGTGGTCCCAGGAGAACCCAGTGAGGTCGTGGTTACCGAGGCAACTAAGAGCTACGTGGTGCTGGGCTGGAAGCCCCCTATCCAGAGAGGTCATGAAGGGGTCATGTATTACATCGAGAAGGTGAGACGAGAGGATGACTCAAATTGTGACTCTGTTGTGTCTGTCTGTCTGTGAATGCTTTGATGCTTGAACAGCATCCTCTGTTTTGCAGTTTAAATATGTGACAATATGGTGGCTCGGTGGTTGTCATCTCACTACAAGAAGGTTGTGGGTTCGAATCTCCACCCTGGGCCTTCCTGTTTGGAGTTTGCATGTTCTCCCCGTGTTTGCCTCGGTTTCCTCCAGGTGCTCCGCTTTCCTCCCACAGTCTAAAGATATGCTGTGTTTGTGTAGGATCGTAATGTAATCTAGTAGGGATTCTGGTCGATACTGATACCAATGTTTAAAATAACAATTTGGCCAATAGCTGATACCGATACCGGTATGTTTTTTTTACACCTTTTTTGACAGGGAAACAAAGAAATCTTCATTATAAACAAATAACTGACCTGTTTTAAAGTCTGTTGAGCCCTTCATCACACTATCTTTGAATGCGCACAAATTCAATCATACTGTAATGTAATTATGAAACAAAAAACAACAAATTATGTGACCCACCCAACTCATATCTAAATACCTAAATATCAAGCACTGTAATCAGTGAATGGCATATTTCTTTGCTGATGGCCGATTGGAGTCAACAAGGCATCATCGGTGATGATGTCACAATGGCACACTGTCATAAATAACTGATGATGTCACAGACAGTGATGACCATAGTGATCTCATAAATCACTGATGATGTGTCAACAGTGATGTCACTTGAGCAATTGCGATGTCATCAGTGATGTAACTTGGAAGAATGAGAATGCAGCGTACACACACACATAGTCGGTGATGGACTCTGACAGACGTGAAGGAATGTCGGTTCGAGGAGGGGATTACAACGGGCAGCTCCATGTTGCCGCCTATGCAGGAGACCTGGACACACTGAGGAGCCTGCTGCAGGAAGACCGCTTCAGAGGGCGGATCAATGAGAGCTCTGTTTACCACTACTGCACCCCTTACCCCTACGACCTCAACCCTCTGGGGTACGCAGCCTCGCAGGGTCACGCTGCCGGTGTGGACTACCTGATTACCCAGGGAGCCCAGGTAAACCTAGCTGATGACACAGGCCGCACGCCTCTCTACTTGGCTGTGGCCTTCGGTCACCTGGACTGTGTCCGGATCCTCCTGGAAGCCGGGGCCGACCCCAACAGAAGAGACGTACGACAATTCCCATACCCGGTCTACTGGGCTGTCTCTTATGGAAGGCTGGAGATACTGCAGGAACTCATCAGGTTTCCTACTGCTGTTGACATGGACATGTCAGCCTTTCTTCTCCAAGCAGCACACTACCACCACTTGGACTGCTTCCGCCTGCTGCTCCAGGCCGCTTGCGTTCTGACCCGTGACGTGGCGTCTCACCTGCTGGAGAAGATGCTGTGGTTCAGGTGTGACACCGCCTTCGTCCAGCTGCTCCTGGACCACGGCGCGGACCCGGCCCTGGTGAAGAAGCAGGCACAACTGGAGAAGTGGACGGATCCCAAGGCTCTCAGGGTCTTTCTGGAGGCCAAGAGATGTCCTCGCAGTCTGGCCCACATGTGTCGGATCCGGATCCGCCAAGCGCTGGGCACACATCGCCTGAACCAAGTCCACTCCCTACCACTAACACAAGTGATGAAAGACTTCGTGCTCTACCAAAACTGACTTGAAGGACTGTCAGTTTATTTATTTTCATTTCCTAGATTTAGTTCTTGTGACTGTTTCAGACAAATCCAGAAACAGAGATTAAATACCATCAGCAGCCAATCATCCTACTATAATTGGAGAGCTGTGTGTCCGTGTGCTCAATCAGTTCATCGTCTCCAGAGTCCCCACCCTAGAATTGAACGTGCAAAGATTCTAGCTATCTTATGTTGTGAGGTTCAGTTACCTTTGCACAGAAACAGCTGGTAGAAATACATTTTACTTTTATAACCCATTACAGAGCCTGTAAGCCTGTAATTTTACTTGAGTAAACAAGTTGAATCAGTACTTCTACTTTTACCAGTCTTTTTTACACAAGTAACTCTACTTCTACTCAAGTAAAGAATGTGTGTACTTTTCCCATCTCTGGTGTGTCTGTGCGTGTGCCTCTCTCTCTATCTCCCTCTCTCTCTATCTCTCTGAGGGGGTTTGGCTTTTGAAAACTAGAGCCAATCAAAATGTGGGACACCATCTCAATATGTGGGATATGGTAAAAGTGCACTCCCATCTGGTCACCTTAGATACAGATATACTGCCGATATATCGGCACCTCCTTCTGGATTTATCCATCGACTGTTTGCCTACCACACCTTCTGTGGTGTTTTATGGCAGTTGGCATCCTTTATGTTGCATTACCGCCTCCTTCTGGATTTATCCATCCACTGTTTCCCTACCGCACCTTCTTCTGTGGTGTTTTATGGCAGTTGGCATCCTTTATGTTGCATTACCGCCTACTTCTGGATTCATCCATCTACTATTTCCCTACATCTCTGCTCTACGCTGAAAAACTCGACCTCCCTCCCATGCAGGAGCGGAAGTCTGGACCCCACTGTTTCCCAGCCAGTCCCTCTTTTGTCCCGTAAGTGATGTCACTCAACTGGAAGTGATCTCATCAGTGATGATGTCACTTGAGCAATTGTGCATTGTGACATCACTGATGATGTCAGAGAGACAGTCGGTCTGTGTGGGAACATCCACTAAATGTGATACGGCTGGCGCGCGAGTGGGGTAAAACCGCCCATATATCTCAATGGGCTGACTCACCAAAGGACGGTGCTGCGGCTCTACACTACAGGATTGGGGATTCTAGAGCAGAACACAAGACTTCTGTTTAGATGTGCGTTACTGCGGGAGTTAAATCCCAGATTGTGTCTGCCTGGGCTGGGGCCGGGCTAGCAGCTAAATGCTAATTATGCTGTATGGAGAGAACGGGGATTTACCCCATCAGTGATGTTATAAGAGCAAGTGAGGCCGCACAGTGGTCGAGTTGCCGAGCCCTCACAGTGGGCGAGCCTAGGAATCGAGCATGTGTAGCGCGCAAGATGCCTAGTCTACTAAAATGTGTAGTATGATATGATGTATGTCCCCTCTGTTGTATGTAGATCATGTAGTATACTGTGATGATGCTATGTAAAGCCCCTTGAGACATGCTTGTGTGATAATGGGCTATAAACATCACATAACTGAACTGAACTGATTTTTATAATAACACAAATAGTTCTGATCCTCAGTTCTGATTGGCTGAGAAAATGACCAATGAGCCACACCTGCAGTTGCATAACAGTTCATTTAAATATTGATGCACTAAAAGAAAATGACTACTCACTACTATTGTTGTTTAGCAACCACTTCATTTAGCTACTGTTTATGAATCGGGGTAGTGTAGAGGTAAAAGCACTCGCCTGTGGAGACCAGGGTTCAATTCCCGACAGTGGTACTTCCGGCTTGGTCAGATGTTCCTACAGACACAATTGGCCGTGTCTGCGGGTGGAACTGGGAAGCCGGTGGTGTATGAGAGTCCTGATCACTGCACTAGCGCCTGCTCTAGTCGTTCGGGCTGCCTGTTTGGGGGTGGGAGAGGAACTGGGGGGAATTGCGTGATCCTCCCACACGCTACGTCCTGACGGTGAAACGCCTCGCTGTCAGGTGAAAAGAAGTGGCTGGCGACTACACATGTATGTGTTAGTCTACAACTCTCCCTAGATCAGCAGAGGGGGTGGAGCAACGACCTGGACAGGGAATTGGCCAAGTACAATTGGGGAGAAAGGGGAGACAAATCTGAAAAAACTTGATGAAAAAATAAAATAAAATAAAAAAGACTAGAATATGGAGACGTAGGCACCCTCGTACATTTTTTGGTAGATCTGTTTTCATAAAGCACATTTCAAAGTCTACTTTCTCATTCAAACATTCAAAAAGAACCTCTTGACATGGTATGTGCTGTCTCTGACATTTCTCTCGGTTGACCCCAGTGTATTGCAGGAACAGACAATTGGCAGAGGGTGAACACCGGTATGCCAGTCAAGTCTCCCCGCTTCGCGCTGTTTGACCTGGCAGAGGGCCAATCCTACAACTTCCGCGTGCGCTGCTGCAACTCGGCGGGCGTGGGCGAGCCCTGTGCACCCACGGGAGACGTCACTGTCGGAGACAGACTAGGTGAGCAGGCAAGCCTCGTACATCAAGTTGAGGTGTCACCGTTTTTTGAGGACGGAGTGTGTCTTCTGTCTTATCCCAAACGGTTACATTCCCTCTATGCTCACTCTAATTGCTCTGTAAAGGTCTTCACTGTTATTCTGTCTCGCTTCGCAGCCCTTCCACTTCTGTGATCATTCTAAGGGCACAGAATAAGGGCACTAAGACCCGGACCATTGCACCTCTCTCATTATTGGATGTTTTGTAATTATCTTTGGAATTTAAACTTATTTTATATAGTTGCACTCAATTTAAGGCACTCTGGATAATAGCATCAGGTGCCTATGGAGAAAAACAACACAAATGTCTTTCTTTCTTTCTTTCTTTCTTTCTTTCTTTCTTTCTTTCTTTCTTTCTTTCTTTCTTTCTTTCTTTCTTTCTTTCTTTCTTTCTGTCTTTCTTTCCCCCCCTTCCCTCTTTGTGAGCAGACCTGCCCTCGGCCCCAGGCAGTGCAGTGGTCAGCAGGAACACCGACACCTCGGTGGTGGTCTCCTGGGGGGCTTCTAAGGACGTGGTACAACTGGTGGGCTACTATATTGAATGTTGTGTAGTGGGCAGTGACGTCTGGATGCCTTGTAACAACAAGCCTGTGAAGAAGACCAGGTACGTTGCAGCTAACATACAGTACATTATTGTGTTGATACAGTTAACATACATTACTGTGTTGATACAGTTAACATACATTACTGTGTTGATACAGTTAACATACATTACTGTGTTGATACATACATTACTGTGTTGATACATATATTACTGTGTTGATACAGTTAACATACATTACTGTGTTTATAAAGTCACAAGTTTCTCAGCATTTAAAAATACTTTTGCTTGAATCCCACGGCACAGTGGTGTAGCCATTCAGACTTATGGCACTTTAGACAATGTTTTTGGTGCACCTCAACAACACAGCTAATCGTTTTCAACCACCCACCTCCCCCCAGACACTCCGCCTACCCACCCTTCGAACCACGACTCTCTACAACCTTCCGATCCCGACCTACGGCCCCTTTTCCCCAGCCCCGCCCCCTTCCTTGACCCCACTACCCACCACCCCCATCCCTCAAATACCAACTCTCTATGACCTTCCTATCCCTAGCTGCTGCCCCTTTCCATGCCCCTCCCACCACTCACATCCCCTTAGCCACTCCCCCTATACCCACCCCTCGAACCCCAACTCTCTACGACCTACTTATCCCTAGATATGGCCCCTATTCCCTAGCCCCGCCCCCTTCGTCTATGAGTGAGTGAGTGAGTGACGTGACTTTGGCATCTTCTGCCCCCGGCCTGGCCTGCTGCCAGCGCCGTGGGGAAAAGTTGCATATACCTAACCCAGAAGAATTTATCCGAGCATGCAACCATGCTTCTTTTTCATGCTTGGAACAATTACATGCAGTCAAGGAAAATGTTAAATATTTGCAAATGTGAATTCCTTTTCAATATAGGATTTCTCATTTGTAGTAGCTGACACTGCCCCTGGTGGCTGAGATCTGTTGTGAAAGATTAAACTAAGCAGAATGATAATATGAGGCTTCTGATATCTCTCTCTTGACTGTGTCCAGGTTCGTGTGCCACGGCCTGACTACCGGAGTCAACTATGTGTTTAATGTGAAGGCAGTCAACGCTGCTGGCTACAGCCAGAGCTCCCCCAACTCTGACCCTGTTGTGGTGAAGGCAGCTATCGGTGAGTGTCTCCATAAATCCCCATTGCCCCTATTCTGTTTTTCACTTTGTCTGTAGCATTCAAGCCATAGTCTCTCCCTCTGTCCCCTCATCCCAGCTGTTTTTACCTTTATTTCTCCAGGGAATGACTGCTGAGGGGCTTTTCCCCCAGCATCACCCTGCGTCACATTCATAGTTACTCACTTTCACTGCAGTCTTCTCTCCTGTTTGCCACTGAGCTACTCTGCCATACTCATCTATTTTCATGACCATCATTGCCATTCCACCAAAACGTTTCCCTCTTTTCTAACCAAACATCTTGGGATGTATGATATGAACATTTTTGCCAATGCTGATAACCGAGATTAACGGTTATTATCGGTGTTATGGCCGATAACATATAAAACATAACAACATGTATAAAAACAAGTCATTTTGCACATACTGAAAAATACATGTAAACACTGTCAGAATTTGAAAAAGTAAAGTCTTTCTTTTCCAAAACATTTACAGCATTGTTTCCTCTCAATATTAACATTTTGGCAGATACCAATACCCAATATTAATATTGCTGTTATTTTGCTCATCGGACCGTTATCTATGTATTAAAAAACGACGATATGATTCCCAATATATTGTGCATCCCTACAAACAACCATACTCAAACTATGACATGCTGCTGCTGGTTGATGCTGCTTGCATGTACCTACCTGCCTGACCTAGCCGACCACTCATCACTAACACTTCTCTCTGGATCCTGTCATTTGGTTGTTTTCCCCATGTCTTACATTTATCAGCCAATAAGATAAATAACCAATTAGACCTTGTATGTTGCTTTGACTTTGTGTAGATACTAGATTCTTATTGGTTCCTGTGTAAATGTGTTTTTGCTTTGAGTTCTCTTTTGCCATGTGATAGCTCTTCAGGATGCCTGTTGGTGCATGGCCGCGGTGAAGGCTAACTGTGTTCTTAAAGAGCATGAACCTAATGAGCTTCTTAGCGCTTCTTAGCTCAGAAGCGCCCCTGCTTCTGCTCTGACGTGTAAGTAAGTCCTTTATCAGTTGTGAGAAACCCTAGGCCGGAAAATGTCTTGTTGGTGTGCCCGAAGCATGTTGCGTGTTCAAGTGTAGCGGGTTGTGATGACTGCAATAGTGTAACACTAAAGAACAGTAAGATCTGCACAATGCTCACCTGAAATGCGTACTCATCTTTGCCAAGCCATCTGTATCAGATTAAATCAAGGCAAATCCACATCAGACAGCTTTGAAGCCTGAAATATGAGTATAGTTTGAATAATATTTTTAATAAAAGAAAAATCTCCCCACTTTGCAAAAACCTCTTCATTATTGGCTCCACCTGAAGATTATTTTCTCTCCTTTAACATACTGCTTCAATAGTTCTTCTCCAACAGATGCTGACTGATGTGTCTCCTCTCCTCTCCTCTCCTCTCCTCTCCTCTCCTCTCCTCTCCTCTCCTCTCCTCTCCTCTCCTCTCCTCTCCTCTCCTCTCCTCTCCTCCTCTCTCCTCTCCTCTCTCCTCTCCTCTCCTCTCCTCTCGTCCTCTCTCCTCTCCTCTCCCCTCTCCTCTCCCCTCTCCTCTCTCCTCTCCTCTCCCCTCTCCTCTCCTCTCCCCTCTCTCCTCTCCTCTCCTCTCCTCTCCTCTCCTCTCCTCTCCTCTCTCTCCTCTCCTCTCCTCTCCTCTCCTCCTCCCCTCTCCTCTCCCCTCTCCTCTCCTCTCCTCTCTCCTCTCTCCTCTCCTCTCCTCCTCTCTCCTCTCCTCTCCTCTCCTCTCCTCTCCTCTCCTCTCCTCTCCTCTCCTCTCCTCTCCTCTCCTCTCCTCTCCTCTCTCCTCTCCTCTCCTCTCCTCCTCTCTCCTCTCTCCTCTCCTCTCATCCTCCTCTCTCCTCTCCTCTCCTCCTCTCTCCTCTCCTCTCCTCTCCTCTCTCCCCAGCCATCTCTGGGGCGCCGACCGGTGTGACGCTGCTGGAGGCTGCCAAGGACTACATGGTGCTAGGCTGGACGGCGCCCGCTAACAACGGAGGGGCCGATATCAGGGGATACTTTGTGGACTACAGGACAGTGAAGGGAGGAGTATCTGGAAAATGGCATGAGATGAACCACAAGGCAGCTACCACCAACTCATTTAAAGTAAGTTCTTCTACTCGAGGCACCCATGGGACACATTTCTACTAGGATCTGTTGTGTGCCTGATTAGGCCTTCTTTTGAGTAATGGAGGGATGATTACCAGTCACATTGTGTAATTCATGGACTGCATTTTGTCTGGCAGGCAGTTTGAGCTGCCATGTTGTTTACATATGATGAAAAATCAAGTGAAACTGGTGAAGTAAAAATAAATGTTTGAATCCACACAGCAGCAGTAAACAGACACGTTTCATTCAGCCTATGGCTTTCCTCAGTGTTGGACCAGCACCCAAATTACTTTGATAAGGCTGAGTTGAGCACACCATTTCTTTGACTTTTTTTTCTTTTACAAATGATGAAGCAAAGAGGAGATCATCTGTTTTGGAATCAAACATGTTTTGCCGACTCAAAACACGTTTTTTAATCAATTCTAATTCTCTGTGTTTGCTTCTCTTCAGGCCGAGAACCTGAAGGAGAACGTCTTCTACCAGTTCCAGCTGCGTGCGATGAACATGGCAGGCGTGAGCGAAGCCTCTCTGCCCAGCGCCATTCTGGAGTGCAAGGAGTGGACCATTACTGTTGCAGGTACTAGAGAAACATTAACATCAGGGTCCGAATGAACAATTTCACCAAAGTACAATACATTTACAGAAAAAATGTGTTTGTGGCATTGTTGGCCATCACATGTCACATTTAGGCAAAACTTCAGACCTGACCTGATCCCCAACTACAACACACACAATATTTGGCCAATTCCCCCTATCAAGCTGTAGACTAGCACATGCTTCCTCCGATACATGTGCAGTCGCCAGCCACTTCTTTTTTCATCCTGACAGCGAGGTGTTTCACCGGTAGGACGTAGCGCGTGGGAGGATCATGCTATTCTCCCCAGTTTCCCTTCCCCCCAGAACAGGCGCCCCGCCCCACCAGAGGAGGCACTAGTGCAGCGACCAGGACACATACCCTTAATCCGGCTTCCCACCTGCACACGGCCAATTGTGTCTGTATAGACACCTGACCAAGCCGGAGGCGACACAGGGGCTCGAACCTGCGACCCTCCCGTTGGTAGGCAGGGAATCTACCACTGCACTACCTGGGAGAGAAGTGTCTACTTTTAAGCAGACACTCCATGAAAGTGGTAGATAGCAGTACTATTCAATAATCCCCATATTATGCACCGCTTTACGCTCTCCCTCCTTCCTCTCTCCCCCAAGGGCCTCCCCTTGGCCTACACGTGCTGGAGGTTCGTGACACCTCCGTGGTGGTCCTGTGGGAGCCGCCGGCATTCGAGGGCCGCACCCCCGTCAACGGATTCTATCTGGACATCAAGGAGGCTTCGGCCGGAGAGGGCGGCTGGAAGGCCGTGCATGAGAAGGCCAACAAGCTGAAGGTCATGAAGGTGAGATCTGCTGATAGTCTCATTGTAATTTGTGTGTATCTATCTTATATTATCAGACTCTGTGCTTTAAATTAACCTCGTGCAAAGCGTTCAATATGTTTCTGTTTGAGGTCAAATGATCAAACGTTTCCCCTTTTTTAGCATGTAAAACAATGCATGTGAAATGAGGAAAACTTTGTGTTCAACTGTTTCTCCTCTGCGTCTCTGATTCAGGTGACCGGTCTGAAGGCTGGTACCTCCTACGTCTTCCGTCTGCGCGCTCAAAATCTTGCCGGAGTTGGAAAGCCTTCAGCAACGTTAGGTCCAATCCTGGCCCAGACTCGCCCCGGTGAGTGGGATCGTTATGTAATGCACGCACGCACACACACACACACACACGCACACACACACGCACGCACACACACACACACACACACGCACACACGCACGCACACACACACACATACACACACACACACACACACACACACACAGTAACTGTTCATGCCCCCTCTCTCAGGCTCCCATGAGATTGTTGTGGACGTGGATGATGACGGCGTGATCTCCATGATCTTCGAGTGCTCTGAGATGGCCGCCGGCTCTGAGTTTGTTTGGTCCAAGAACTACCTGACAATCACCGACACGTCTCGCCTGACTATTGTCAACGACAAGGGCAAGTAAGTACTGCGTCTCGTGTCCCTGTACTCTCCACCGCTCCGGTTTCGAGACGACTATGTGACAATTTGTCTCCGCTGCAAACATTTTTCACATTTTTACAATCCATCTTAGCTAATTCATGTCACCGCAGCTGTCACACCGACTCAAAGTCTTCCGTGTTATTCAAAATGTCCTTCAGTTTTTTTTTTATAGATAGATAAATAGATAGTTAATTTGTCCTCGAGGAGGAAATTATTTTCCACCGTAGGTGTGTATATACTGTAACACAAAAAGTAAGACGTACAAACTGGTACAGAGTTGTACAAAATACAGGATATACACAGGGGGTCACACAACAGTACCATAATGAAGACATAGATTGACACTGCACACTACATAATAGTAACTAGGTTACATATTTAGAGTTCGTATGGCTGTTGGGACAAAGCTGTTGCCAAAACGGGCCTTTTTGCACACAAGTTGTCTGTACCTATGTAAGTCTCTGGATGCTGTCTGTACCTATGCCCAGAAGTCAGGGGGTGAAATGCTGATAGAGTGGGTGGTCTGTACCTATGCCCAGAAGTCAGGGGGTGAAATGCTGGTAGAGTGGGTGGTCTGCGTCATATGTGATGCTGCATGCTTGGGATGAGGTGACACATTCGGATAAATTGAGGGTCGTCAAACCAAAGAGTTTGCTGGATAAATGTGCTATCTTTTAAGAGTTTCTTCCTTTTGGTGACTGCAAGCATTATGGAAACAAACTGATGGCACAATAAAGGAGAACTGGTTCAATAATGCTATGGTACAGGAGAAGAAGAAGAAGAAGATGATATCTTGTTCTCCCTGTGTGTCCTCTTCCTCTCCAGGTCCAGAGCTATCTTCAATGATCCCTCCCTGGAGGATCTGGGCATCTTCTCCTGTGTGGTCACCAACACTGATGGCATCTCCTCCAGCTACACACTCACTGAGGCGGGTGAGTCAGCCGGTCTTTGGCACGGCTGGTTCCTCTGTGTCTGAAACTCCATTCACTTTTTGATTTGTTTGCGTGACGTCAGTACTCACTCAAGGAGGCGACGAGGGCCTGAAGTGTTATACTCTCCTGTCTGTAACAGCTGCGTCAAACTGACGTCTGCTACACATAGAGATACGTGTATTTGTCTTGAAGGTCAAAGTGTTTTTCTGCCATATTGCTGTCAGACTTGTTAGATTGTAGATGGCCCTTGGCATTATTGACAGTGTTCACTACACACTACTTTAAAATACCAGCTATTAAACAGACACAAGGTTGAAAAGCCGTTAAAGGAGATTGAGATTGTGGCGCTGTTGGTTTGCATGAAGGAGATTCGAGATTCACCCATTTTGTTATTTGTTGTTGTTGTTTGGCAGGTCTCAAACGCTTTCTGGACATCAGCCACGAGCACAAGTTCCCTGGTGAATATCCTTGCACATCACACACTTTGCTCACACCACATTTACATTTAACTTCTCAAAAATATAGCTTTCATGCATCAAATGAAGTTCTAGTTTTAGTTATCGTTTGTACAATCTAATTCAGGATCCCTTCATCACCAAGTATCATAAATACAGACCATTTCAACTTGACCACATAAACATTGACGTTGCGTGAGGATTCGGGACTACAACAATGGCGGAAAGTATGGAGTCCGTGGCACCAATTGACTGTAAAAAGTTATATATTTTGTGATTCTGTTCATAGTAGCTATCATTTATTTTTAGTAGTTGCACATGATGGCCTATGTAGCTACCATAATGACCCACTACTTGCTTTTAGTAAGAAAACACCAGCCACGAGAAAACAAGCTTCCATGTTTGTTGCTCTTTCCAACCAAGAGCACTTGAACGGTGTCCTGACGTAATTACCGCGTCACCGCTGGTAAATACGATATATCTGAGGAGCACATGAAGGCACCATCATACCATAGCTGACAGAAAATAAGCTAGGTTCCTAACTGCTCCCTAGCAGCAACAGAATTACACTGAAAACCTATACATTACATTGCATTGGTAAAGGAACTAATGCAATGCTGTAGTTACCAAGCTATAATTGCACTAGGTACCATGTATATAGTAACTACACAGCATAGGATAGAGTTGTAATTACAACTATAAACCTCACTCTATGCTCATTGTGATGCTCTCCAGTTATTCCCTTCAAGACTGAAATGGCCATGGACTTGCTTGAGAAGGGTCGCGTGCGATTCTGGACCCAGTTGGAGAAGTTCACCTCCGCCTGCCAAGTGGAATATGTGTTCAACGACGCCATCGTTACTCAGGGAGAGGTAAAGGAACCAATGCAATGCTGACCAATGCAATTTCTACATCTCTCACAGCAGTAGAGCTTCAGGGAGTAATACCCTTAACAATACTTTCTTCCAGAATCAAATGTGTTGTGTTGTACATCCACATCTAGTGTGGATCATCTTCCAAAGCTGATCCCGACACCTGACCCTGTTGTGTTTGGCTTGATGTATGCCTTATTGCAGAAATATACAATGACGTTTGACAAGAGCACCGGCATCATTGAGATGTTCATGGACTCTCTGCAAGTCACAGATGAGGGAACCTTCACCTTTAACCTGGTGGACGGCAAGGCCAAGGGTACAACCAGCCTGGTGCTCATTGGAGAAGGTAAGTGTCCTCGGGCAATTGCCACTTCCATATTGATCCTGTGCTTTGAATCAAAACAGCACACAGATTTGTGAGTGTATTCATGTTAAGTGTGGAAGTGGAATAGAAACGTTAGCCTGCGGATTGTTCAGGAATTATAAACACTCCAGGGTGACTTGAGTGTCCATTTCTATGTCACAAATGCTCTGCTGAGTGTATTGCAGTTGCTGCAGTTAGAGTGTCTGTCCATGGAGGGGCAGCAGAAGACAACCTTTCCTCACTGTTTTATGCATGTTCTTTATGGTTGATGGAATTGGCTTTTTGATGCACTGTGTACCTGAATATATATATAATAATAAATATTTGTGTGTATATATATATATAGATAGATAGATAGATAGATAGATAGATAGATAGATAGATAGATAGATAGATAGATAGATAGATAGATAGATAGATAGATAGATATAGATATAGATAGATATTGCAAGGATTGAGAAATTAGTGATTAACAGCTCCATGTTCTTTGCTGTTGTGGTTATACAGAGTTCAGGGAGCTGCAGAAGAAATCTGAATTTGAGCATGCAGAATGGGTCAGAAAACAAGGTGAGAGATTATATATATAGAAGACGACTTACAAATACCTATCTTAGTTTTACATTGCATTAGTTTACACTAATAGCACAAATAAGTTTAAATAATTACTTTTCACTGGCCATTCACAGGTCCTCACTTCGTTGAGTACCTTGGTTTCACTGTTACTCAAGAATGCAATGTGTTGTTGAAATGCAAGGTAAGAAAAGTACTTGACGTTGTACATTGTGAATATTGTATTAATGTAATTCTGTTGATCTCACTGGCAACAATACAAGGGAAATAGTATAACTGTGATTTTCACCACTTTTCCCCCTCGTCCGTCATTATCATTCCACTTCACAGATAGGAAACATCAAACCAGAGACTCGAATTAACTGGTTCAAGGACAACCTGGACTGCGAAGACGATGATGAGGATGTTAAGAAACTCGAGAGACAGGATGGTGTGCTGACATTTAACATCGGAAAGGTCAGGCCATGAGAGGGAAGGCCTGCGCACCTTGTGGGGATTTGTCTGCTCATGAGTAGAAAACTAAAAGCGATGCTAGTACCATACCAACGCAGCTATGCCTCCATTGTAGAAGTAGACTAGATGCTTCACTGGCTGCTCTCCCTCTCTGACACACGGAGTCATAAATGATGAAACATTGTTACAAATATGAATGTTTCAGTGTATGGCTGTAGAGCCACTAGAAACAGCATGTTGTACTTTACAATCAGTGGTTATTTGACATGATGCAACTGAGTAATTTCTGCTAAGGCTAACATTTTGATACACTCATTATGCTATATTTGGTGTTTATGATTTTTTTTACTCATAGGTCACACTCTTCAACATTTATGCCCATATGGTATAAATTAGGGATGGGACGATATGCTTATCTAACGATACGATTCAATACACATTTCACGATTTGATACAACCACATGATGTAGTAAATAAAAGGTCAGGGCCTGATTCTGCAGAATTACGTTTATTTCTGAGCCACAAATCAACAACCATTTAAAAATGTCATGACAAAGCACAAATACGTTGAAATTGTGATGAGCAAGCCAACTCATTTGTATTGTCCCATCCCTGGTGTACATTTATGCTTTATCCGTGTGTTTAATTATTGTACCCAACATTTATAACCGTTATAAATGTTTGTACTCAATCTAACTGCTCTGGCCACCTTATTCCCCATTTAATTAAGGCTCATCTTAAGTCTCTTTTGCTGTTGAGCATACACAGCTGATCAGTCAGTCATTTCTGGTGCCAGAGAAGTGTGATTGATGTTTCGAGGTCCCTGTACATTGAAACTGTATCGAAGAGAGGGATGGAGTCATTGCATGAGCTCAGGAGAGGCGGCCTTGGCATCGCCACTCCTGTCAGTAGCGCTTCCATTAACTGGCTTATATCTACTTGTCTAATTTACAGTGTGTTGTTAAGCAAGCTGAGACCGAGAAAGAAACTGAAAAGCCGAAAAAGAAACCTGCAGAGGACGTTCCTCCCCCACCACCACGAGCCAAAGTCTGGACATATACTTTGCTGCCATAAGTTGTCGCCGATAATCTCTCCCTGTGTCCTCGTCGTCCTACCTTTTCCATGTTGTTCCTTTCTAAAGCCTGCAGCATCCTGGGCAGGAGAAAAGCGTTGCCTTTTCCGTTTAATCGGTCTCTGTCTGGCTGTCCTCCTGTTTTTTCTTTTATCTGTCCCAAGAATTACCTGGATTCCCCTCTCTGTTTCGAAGGTAGAAGGGAATTCAATGCTGCCGCTGGGACGCTTATGTTGCTTTTACTCCAAACCCTAGATCTCCACGAAGGACGCGGGTATTTACGAGGTCCGGCTGAGGGACGAGAGAGGCAGAGACAAGAGCACGTTCAATCTGACTGAAGCAGGTAACTTCTTCGGGAATTTTGCAACAAAAAAAAAAAGTAATCTTGCGAAAGAAATCTTGATGAAATGTCATGATTTAAGTGGATACTACATTAACTACTATGATCATCTTTTTTCCAGGCTACCAGGCTGTCATGAATGAGCTGTTCAGAGTTATTGGTGAGTACAGTAGTACTTTCAAACGAAAGACTTACCAAGCGGCAATGTCACGTCACCATCTTCGTTTCTGATTTAAATATGCATAGACCGCAGGCTGAAGAAAACCATAGACAAAAGCAGAAATATGCTTTTTATTAATTTCCCATGGTGTGAAATATTAACAGCTAAAGTATAAAACATTTCCTACAGTATTTGATGCGATTATTCTGCCTATACAAGCCATATGCCTTCCGTGGGGCATCACTTTGTGACACTTTTGTTCCTTTCCCTCTAGCCAACTCCTCCACTGACATCAAAGTCCTCAGCACCGAGCACGGCATCATGTTCTACTCCTTTGTCACATATCACACTGAAGAACTGCGCGTCAGTTGGCTGCAAAAGTAGGCATATCCACCTTATTCCCTTGCTGTATTTATTCTGTGTCATTTTCTACTCTTCTGATGTACACGAACACACCTACTTTCTCCTCATGGAATTGAACATCTCTTGTAAACTCTGTAGTGCAATGCAGTCGCTCACAAACCTTGGGTCTCGCACTGCCAGGGGTCTTTTGAGTGGTATCATGGGGTCACCAGCATTATACGAAATAGTTGAATGTCACCAATACTCGTAAATATTGCACACTATATAGAATATGAATTAGGCTATTTTTTTTATTTTATTTTTTTATCAAAATTGTCACTCTTAACTGTTATGTCCCAGTTGCAGTGTGGACAAGTGTACAGTCTTCTACTAAATCATATCTAAAGTCAACAACAAAATCATCACATGTAAGGAACCTTAAGACAAAACCTTATAAAGTACCATACCTATGTGGGTCCTTGGACTGAAAAAGTTCTCTATCCATTGGCGGGGGGGGCAGCGGCCGAACTCGCCGCCATGTTGGTTCTTAGGGGGGAAATGCTATGGGGTTTTAGAATGGGGATTTCTGTTAAATGCATGAAATAAGGTATGTGGTTAACACAAGCTTATGGGAGTGGACATTTGTGTTCTGCAGGATCATCAATACAAGGGAGGACCACTTTTATGACTTTTTAAACGTTTTCTGAAAATTGCATTTAAAAGCATTCACGCTTCAGAAGTCACAGAAGTGGTCCAAGTTTGTGAAGATTATCCTGCTGAACACAAATGTCCACTCCCATAAGCTTGTGTTAACCACAGACCTTATTTCATGCATTTCACTGAAATCGCCATACTAAAAGCCCATTCACTTTCCCCCTTACGAACCCAAGTGCTACTCCCGGACTCATTCCTGCCGCTGCGGTACTCTATTATAATACCGCATAACCAGGATGGGGTTGTGCGGATCTTAAGAGTTATTGTCTACCAAACTCAATTCATTACTGTTTTCCTATTGAACCTTTTCCTATTGAACCTGCTTTTCTGTGTCCCTGATCACATCCCTCTCTATGCCATCAGCATAGTCCCAGCCTCATATTCGTCTTACAAGCTCCTCTGTGTGTCACCCGTTCTCTCTGTTAGAGATGCTAAGATTGCCGCCTCAGAGAGAGTGAAGGCCGGAGTCACAGGAGAGCAGCTCTGGCTTAAGATCAATGAACCCACTGAGAAGGACAAGGGCAAATACACCATGGACATCTTCGATGGCAAGGACGGTGTTAAGAGGGTCTTTGATCTCTCTGGCCAGGGTGAGTAAGAGTTTGAAATCCACAACGTCCCAAATGAGGCAAGTGCGTCTGCTTTAGATGAAAAAGACAAATACTGAAACCCCATGTCACATCAACTTTTTCATCATGTGTAACACAAAATGGATTCCACTGTTTCAGCTCACAATGTGTTCATAATTATGTTCCACACTTAACTTGTTGAATTAATTAAATAACTAACTAACTAATTGAACTGAATAATAATGTTTGATTTGTTTTGTTGCAGCATGGGAAGAGGCATTTGAAGAATTCCAGAGGCTGAAGTAAGTAAACAAACTCATTTGAACCTGAACTTACTGTTATGTAATTTTGTATTTCTGTCTATATGACTGAAGAGGATATTTATACAAATAAATAGTGACCGGATAAGTGAACAAACTTAAAATAGACTCTGTGTACTTTGTGTGCCCTTTCCTGCATTTCCTTGCATTGTAAAGCATAGAGACACTGCATGAAATAGGCCACGCCCATCACGGGGGAGAAGCTCTGTTCATTTCCACACACCAGCGTCATTTTCCTTGAATCATACATAGCTAAAAGCTGTTGTGTGGTGGGCTGCGCAGACAACAAATGTAAAAAATCGGCAGTTAAAGTTTTTTTGTACTCCTGAGCAAAACAAGGAAGCCATTGAGAATTGGCGAGAAGAAAAATGTGGATCTAGCTGTCAAGGAAGTAAGTTGGAGTGTTCATCTTCCGTATATACGATATTTTTGTGCAACACGCAACCATGCATGCGACATATTAGAACGCCAGGATTGGAGGGGGGGGTTTCTGTTTCCCCCCGTCTTGGGCGTGGCTTCTGAATGATGACGCGTTACGCAGTGTCTCTATGGTAACATAACAAAAGCCTATCTTTCTCCCTATGCTACCATTGACATGCTTCTGACAATGTGTGTTTAATTCCTTCCTTAGGGCAGCAGCAATTGCAGAGAGAAGTAAGTGATTATCATGCTTTGATTTGTCCCAACAGACATGAACACAGTTGTGTATATATTTTAAGATATTTTAAGGAAGATACTTTCATGTTTAAATGCTTTTATTTTTATGCATCAACAACCAAAAAAGCATATAAGCATGTACTTTCACTGTAATATAATCTTACAAATATAAAAGGAATTTCCGCACACTTGAATCTGTACAGATTTCACATTTATTATGGTAAGCTTTCGGTCGACAATAATCTAGCATCCGTCGCTCGTTAAGTCCTTTGAATGCACCTGTCTGTTTGAATGTCTGAGTGTCGGGTAAATCATGTACGATTGCATTAATGGGACAAGCACATGACACGCCATGGGAAATTGGTTTGACTTATACAAATAAAACACAAGTTGGAGAGTGTGTGACTGACAGATGGATTGGTATTTGCTTCTTGGCCGACTCTCACGTTTATTTTCTAGACCGCGCTCGCGTTGTTGGAGGCTTGCCAGATGTGGTTGCAATCCAAGAGGGCAAGGTAAGTAGATTAGATATACACTCTGTTGATTGACTTCGTGTTCGTTTATCGCTCTCACTCCTCCTTCTCCCTCGTCCCTTTGAGCACGTTGTGCCTCTGAGCGTTGATGAGAAATGTTCTGATCTCTGATTGCGTATGACAGACTCAGAGTTTCACAGTCTAGTCGACTATCAAAACCACTTTGCATCATAGTTGACTCTATTGTTCATCTGTGGTTTTAGGAATAAAGAATATAAATAAATAAATTGAACATAGATTTGTTTGAACAATCATTTTCTACATGATGCCATGTTGAATCAACAGAATTGAATGTATTTCGAGAGGGAACGACTCCTGTCTATGTTGTTACTGCAGTTAAACAGTCGCTATCTCCAGCTCAGACAAGTTGCTGGGTTTTAGTGGCTCATTTGTGGCCTCTCAGAGCCAATCGAGGACTTTGCTATTTCACATACCCCCAGGTTGGTCCCGTCTACATTATTTAACCCTTACTGGCTGTTTTTGAGACCTTTTTGACGAGAATAGATCATTTTTATTGGGTGAGGAAAAAACAACAACACGATATATCTCCCGTCCCGTGACTATTCGACTAGTCGACTACCTTTTGGGGGTAGTCGATGACTACGAAATGAGAGACGCGCGCAAAAAACATATGGTAACAGTCAAACCCTTTCCCCCCCTTTAGTCCCTGAACCTGACCGGCAACGTGTGGGGCGAGCCCCTCCCCGAGGTGTCCTGGATGAAGAACGACAGGCAGCTGGTGGCTGACAGCCACATCGCACTCAAGCTCGAGCACGGGAAGTTTGCCAGCATCACCATCGATGCCGTCACCACGGCCGACTCGGGCAAATACGCCCTGCTGGTCAAGAACAAGTACGGCACGGAGGCCGGCGAGTTCACCGTCAGCGTGTACATCCCAGACGACGAGGAGAGCAAGGGGGGGAAGAAAGCTTAAAGGACGATGCAGACGAGAGAAGGCAGAAGAGATGAATGACTGGGCTATCTCCAAAGCCTTTACCCCCGTGCACCAAAGCAGGTTGAATAAATGATGAATCTGGGAGGAGAAGACAGTGCTTCCATCTGCCTCTGACATGTACTGGGCTAAAGAGCTTTGGGCATTGCTGGTCATGGATGCGAACAAGGAATGTTGTACGGAGAGAGAGGATATTTGTGTGCTTGTAGTTGCTTGCAGTGTTGAAGGACTCGAGTCCTGGACTCATTTTCAAGACTCGTTACTCGGACTTGGACTCGAGCATTCATGCATTCGGACTTCGAAGTTGGAGACGAGGACTCGGACTTGTTAATTGATAAAGACCGTTTTTGTTAGTTCTTTTGGAAACACAGACCATAATAATTTAGCGTTATATTGATAGCTATATTAATACCGTGACATTATTCAAATTTGTGCGCGTGGTCAACCTACATGTGGGTTCACTTTCATGTTCATTAACTCCGGACTCGGACTCGGGTAATGGGAACTCAACTCTCGGACATGACTCGAACTCTTCTTTGATGACTCAGACTTTGACTCGGACTTGAACACTGGGGACTCGAGACTCGACTTGGACTTGAGATAGTGACTCGACTACAACACTGGTTGCTTTACATGTCTTCTGACACTTTTGGCCACCGTCTGCTGTTTATGTATAAGCATATGAGAGATGGTCGACATTGTTTAGAACATTAATCTTCATGTTAAAAAAAAAAAAAAAAAAAAAAAAAATTGAATATTACAATATTACATTTGGGTAACCATTTGGGTAAACAAGTCACCCCTGAGGGTTATGTACTGTGAAAACAGAAAGGAAAATGTTGATGTCATGAACTTTTTACTAGCTACTTGCTCTGTGTTGTGCAGCTTTGAAAATATGTGCCTGTGGAAACAAGTGACATTTTCCACTGAATAGAGCTCACGGTCTCTATCACTAAAAAGCGAGTATGTTTTTGTTGTACTGTGTGTGTATTTATGTCATATTCCCTTGGTGTCTCGTTTGCACCTAGAAGTGTCAGTCACTCAGTCATAAGAGGTCATAGGAGAAGTGGAGGAGGTAAAGTGTAAAGTGAGTGCGTTTGTTCACACACGCATGACAGTCGAAACTGATTCGTTCTAGGTGTCTCACCCAGCCTCAAAGCTGTACGCAATGAAGTCACTGCATACGTTGCATACTGGTGGAGGTCTGCAGGCTTTGTCACAGGAAGTAGGCTAGTTCTATAAACATAACACTGTCAGAAAAATGTTGTTGTGTTTCAGGTACAATAAAGGGAGAGCCACACACGTTAACCAGTACTATATTAAATGGATGCGCATGCCACAACCACTCTTGTAACCAGTAACTGCCCTACAGCATTTGGTTTGAGGCTGTTTATCTACTGAACAAGTTCAATACAAGTCTGTTCTCCTTATGACACATGTCGTATTAATAAAGGAACAGTCTTTAGAGAACTTCCCCTTTTGTTTTTATATCACCTGATGGACAGGTTGAGAGAAACTTCAGTAAATGATTTAGTTTGTAGAAAGCACATGGGTCTATATGAGCCTATTAGAAAATGCAACAGTTCACATTGTATCATCATATTCTGCCTGCATTCATCACGTGAGTTCCCAAAGGGAATGGTATAGGGGTCCCCAGTTAAGAGAGGAGTATTTGCACAACTGTTTAGATTGAGGTTTCACTCGTCACCGTGGTTACCTCCCGATCAACAAAGAGATCATTCTGTAGGCCTACCAAGCCATGGCAACAACAAATATCCTCTCAGATGTGGTTGCTTAATTAGGTTACCAAACGGGGTAGGGTGGTCTAGCTACTCTGTACTTTGGGGTCCTTGTTGAAAACCTTAAAGGGACACACCACTTTTTTGGAAGTTTAGCTCATTTGCCACATCCCCCCAACATAACCAAGATACACAATGCCTTACCGGCACTGTCCGCTCAGTTTACAGTGAGCTACAGTCGTGAAGTTAGTAATTATCGCCATAGAATGGAGGCTAATGGTACAGCTGTTAAAAATCTGCCAAAACACACATCTCACTCCGTCAAAATACATGTTGTGCTTCGAGTACTCGCCACACGATGAAATATTAATCCAAAATGCACATAATCTGTCTTTTTGGAAGGAAAAGAGGTCGGCGGCCATGTTTGGAAAGTAGTGCCAGCTACCTCTTTTCCTTCCAAAAAGACAGATTATGTGCATTTTGGATTAACATTTCATCGTGTGGTGAGTACCCGAAGCACAACATGTATTTTGGCGGTGTGAGATGTAAGTTTTGGCAGATTTTTAACAGCTGTACCATTAGCCTCCATTCTATGGCATAATTACTTCAATCATGAGAGACTCGTAGGAAGTTTTAACAAGCTTTATTGAACAAATAACCAGTTTAAGTGTGGCATATGGTTCCATGATATGATGACGCTCCTCTTGAGATGAGAGAGGGGGGACGTCAGTGACGTATAGGATAGATAATCCCCTCATAGGGATTTCTACAGGAGCCATGACATTGGTGGTGATCAGGGGAGGGGGTGGGGCGAGACAACTGCTCCAGTGATAATGAACAGCAGATGTGAGTAACAAATGTGAGTAATGACGTAGTAGCAAGGGCTCTATATACCACCACCACCGCTTAGGTGATTGGCTCAGCAGATCAGGAGTAGTCTGGGCACCTATCTTCCCGCTTTTTGTCATGGGGCGTAAACCACGGAACCAGAATGAACGCAGTGCGCCAAAAAACGTCTTTGTTGCCGTTAGCTTGACGTCTCTTGCCTCGATTAATTGTCTGATTCAAAGCTTCTGTATTGGCTTAAAAGATGTGAGATTGTGAATCCGCAATGTTTCTAAAAGAACTTCTTCAAAAACTTCATTCGGTACGTCCATCTTTTGTTTTGTTGTTTGCCGTTCTGATACTTGGGTCAAATTGTCAAGTTAACGTGAAAGTTGACGAGCTAGAAACGCTGCCCATCCGGTCTAGGGCGGGCTCTAGGCCGGAACCAGGTAGGGTGACAAAATCAATTGTGGGCGGGAGCCAGGCTCTTTCTCGCCGAGAAGAGCCTGGTGACGCGAGGTTAATCAGGAGAGACAGATGTCCTTAGCTGATTGGATATTGGGAAATGGAGAAGGGGCAGTTGTGACGTCACTAGTGATGTCACTCGAGCAATTGTGATGTCACTCGAGCAAATGTGATGTCATCAGTGATGTCACTCAAGCAATTGTGATGTCATCAGTGATGTCACTAAGGAGTTTACACACCCTGAATGACGAGGGGCATGTACGCATGGGGTGGTCTAAACTATGCTGTAGAGGTTAGTCTTCCATGATTGAAATTCAGTCAAAGACCACACTAACTTCACGACTGTAGCTCACTGTAAACTGAGCAGACAGTGCCGGTAAGCATGGTGTATCTTGGTTATGTTGGGGGGATGTGGCAAATGAGCTAAACTTCCAAAAAAGTGGTGTGTCCCGGGACACTGCCGATTTTCAACCAGCTTTGTATCATTACAACATAATTCAGTATCAGAAAACAGAAGAGTTTGAGTCAAGTTGTGGACCAGTGATGTAATTCATGCACTAATTACATCACTGGTCCACAACTTCACTCAAATCAACTCTTAGTAACTATCAAACTAAATGAATGACTGCAAAACTGTTTACAGTTTTCTGTTATACTATGTTGTAATAATACAAAGCTGGTTGAAAATCGGAAGTGTTCCTTTAAGGCTTTCTAAATGGGGTCTAAATGGAGCCCCCATCCTTGAGGGGGTTCCAGGGAGTCTAAAAAAAAAAAAAAGATAATACATCAAAATAATTTATTTTCACTATTCCATCCATAAGTAACACACACTTTACATGTATGACTATTTTGGTTGTGGGTTTCATTTATACACTTTAACTCTAAGCAAAACATCTTATCTGGGGGACCTAGCAGGGACAAAAATCGTATCAAATGGGGGACCTAGCAGGGACAAAAATCGTATCAAATGGGGGTCCGTGGATGACAGTTTAGGGGTCCTTGAGGTGAAAAAGTTTGAGGAGGAACCCCGGACATTACTGTCACAACAGCAGCTGTGTGCAGTGCTGCCGCTGTGCGGCTCCATCGACTCCAGCTGGCTCATCTATTTCCAGCAGCAGCACCAGTCAGTCGCCAGTCAGCCACGGTCCATCCAGGCTGGACAGTCACAGACAGGACACGTCAGGACAGGAGGAGTGTTATGGGGACTCACTGAAGAAGACACTCGTCCTTCCTCGGCAGCATCCCGGTGAAGTCAACCGAAAGGTAAATGATTGTTGTTAGAATTCATTCACTGCGTGCCGCTGCCATTGACAGTCTCTTTCTCTGGCTCTGACTCTCGTTAGCTAACGTTAGCTAGCCAGCTGGCTAACATTTCTTACGATGCATGAATTCAACTCCGAGGCAGACTGGATTCATGATTGATCCTATAGTCAGTATTTATCCCTCAATACGCTCACAGTGTAATTGTACCCTAGGACTCACCACTGACTCTGCCGTTAAACAGGTTAACGTTGCTATAAACCTAACGTTAGCTAAGGGTTAACTGATGGTTAACCGGCCGGGCGGTCTGGCAAACGGCTAATAGCTGTGCAGCCGACTCCATTCATTTAGCTACTCCTCAACTTGACTTGTCTCTGCTAGGCACAGCGTTTATGGCCTGGCCTGATGTTTTACTGGTGGCAACCAGAGATCATAACGTTGCATTCTGTGCGAATGTTCGTAAATAAACCATCTGTCTAGAGACTGTGTGCCGCGGTGACATTTGTTTATGAACACCTGCAAGTTTGTTTAGTCTCTGTGAATAGAGATGGTGTTGTGTGTTTTCCAGGTATGCTTGTAGCTGCATGGCTAGCTTGTTTTAGCAGAACGTTACGTTCAAAATTCCTGGCAATTGAGCAGTAACTGCCACCTCACCAACCACCTGTCTTTGCACTGTGATGTTGGAAAATGCTATAGGCAACATAGACTAAAGCTGCTTGCAGGTGTGGACATTGTTTTGCTTTTTAGGTAGACAGTCCCACCAGTCTTCTCAAGTACGCTGTGCTCAGCTGTCAGAGACAAGTGACATAGGAGCCTGTCATGATCATGAATAAGGTGAATGAAAAGGGCTGTAACTAGGCTAAGCAAAATGTGCCGTTACCTCCCCCCCCCCACACACACACACACTTTTTTTTAATAGAAGAGAAAAATATATGAATATACTGTACATTTTACACTTGTCCCAAGTTGCAGGATAGTTGACTCAGAGATGTGTTTTGTTGTGTACATTACACACAGTGAGTTTGACCCAAATGACAAGCAGGATATAGGGGCCATATCTTAGGCCCAAGGGCGAATCTTTGCTAGTTTGTAGCACTCAAAATAAAAATATTTTAATTACCACTGTTGTTTAGTTGCTGAAGTGGTAATTAAAAGAAAAAGAGAGAGCACTAGAAACTAGTAAAGATTTGCCCTTGCACATTGCACTAAGATTTGGGCATCTATTAGTCCTTTTCAGGACACTAAACCGATATAGATTTCTTACGATATCTATCGCTTTAGGGTCCTTGCACTGTCTGTTGATTCTCCCATAGCCATTCTTTTTTTAAATACAAAAAGGGCTATTCGTCTCTATTATGAAACCTTCTCTACTTCCCTTCTCTACTCTGAAAGTGACTTCAACCTAGGGAGGTTGTCTTAGCAACCATTGTGTTGAATCATGGATTTGTTGTACAGTAAATTCTCTTGGAAAAACAAATACTAGCTTCTCCGATCTCACAGGGCGTAGGCCTAGTCCTGCTCTTGCATGCCCAAATTAGCGTTTGGCCTTGACCATTGCCACTGTGTGTCACCGTGGTGTAGCCCCAAATCCACTGTGTGTCACCGTGGTGTAGCCCCAAATCCACAGCACTAGGCTGAGAAGTTTCAGGCTAATAATTTGAGACAATGTAGTCACTCCATTTGTTCCATATTCTAGTATGTGGGTCAAGGCATTTTCTTTTACCGTTGACTTTGCTTGTGAAGCTTATAGTTTGAATTTCCTTTTGAATATGAAAGGCCATTTCTGTGTTTCTGTTTCACCACAAGAAGAATTTGAGATGTGCAAAGGTGAAAAGTCAACACATTTCTGTCTGGTTATTAATGTTTCAGATGTTGACATCTGATGTTGTACATCAGTTATTCATTGGTGATTTTAAACAAGTTTTAAGTAGGATTGTGTTGGTGTATATAACACACTAGTAGAGTAGAGTACTACCAGTACTTTGAGTTTAACGTGAACCGTGTGGTCTGCATGGCCAGCCCAGTCACATGGACTGAGTCTATAATTGTCATCAAGTCAAAGCATGTGTGTTGTATCATTGTACATGTAGGCTATACTGTACCGAATCATGGAGTAAAGGTTACTAGGAGGACCATCAGGTTCACATCTGATCATTTTGAATGATACAAGCCTGCAATGATTAATGCATGGCCTTTCAGTGTTGATTCGTGCCCAGTGCTGAGTCACATGGTGCTGCTACAGTACGTTGGCTGGTTGTACCCTAACAGACCTAATACCCAGCAGCATTTCTCTCTCAGTACTCATGGTGTATGGGTGATATTAGCATTTTTAGTAATTTTTTTAACTCAAAATATTGAATCTGTAGTTCTTGTGTTCCTGATCAAATCCTATGACCATGGCACTTGTCAACATCATTGAACACACACAACAACATGGCACACTGCTCTGAAAAAGAGGTTGAACTGATCATTCATCATTCCCGGGCCGGCGCCATGTGTTTTCTTTGATAGTCTTTTTCAAACGGCTGCATAGCAGATGGGCCAGGAAGGAGGCCTTTTTTTGGAGAGCCACGTGCGCCGTGTTTATGTCTGAGGGCTCCATGTAGGATCTAAGCCAGGCAGGAGGAGATGCAAGAAAGCCAAAACAGAGAGGACCTCCTGATCGCCAAACCAGAAACCAGCCTGGATTTCCCACTGCTCTGACTACAGTCTGATGATGATGACTGGCTAGTGGCTACCTGCTCCATCTGCATGCAGTCTAGATATAGCATGGATGTCTAACATTTGCATATGGGCTAATTTCAGCAAACTGTGCTATTTAGTGACTAATCCTCATAAAGAATGCAACTTTGGCATACACTCATGCAGTACATGAGATCACATGTCAAGGAGGTGAACCAAAGTGTTACGTACAGATAGTGTGAATAGCGCTTAGTACCGTTCTTGTTTACAAAAAAAAGGTACAAGGGTAACAAGTTAACAACATGTTGAAGTTCAATGTACAGAATATCTGTTTGGCTCTGGCAGTAAATTGAGACCCTCCTTGATGAATCATCCACAGAAACGTACGTGTGTGTGTGTGTGTGTGTGTGTGTGTGTGTGTGTGTGTGTGTGTGTGTGTGTGTGTGTGTGTGTGTGTGTGTGTGTGTGTGTGTGTGTGTGTGTGTGTGTGTGTGTGTGTGTGTGTGTGTTGTACATGTGACTGACGCTGCTGCTTTGCCCCTTGGTCCTTTTCCTCGGCTTGTAGAGCGTGACGTGTATCCTTATCAGCGGGACAACACAGTGTGGCCCGTCACAGGAATTCGCCGTCCCTTATCAGCCGTCCACCCGCCACCTTTAAGGGCCTCCTCCATTGGCTGATGCCTGGGTCTCCTGTCAGCTGACTGGATGTAGTTGTACACACACACACACACACACACACACACACACACACACACACACACACACACACACACATCACCCCCCGCAGAGAATGTCCCAGAAGAGAAATGACCACATTTATGACATTGTTTTGCATAATTGCCACTGGCGTCAGTCAGGTAGCACCGTGTTGGTGTTGTTTACCCCCGTGGAAGGTTGTTCCACGGCGATTAGGAGAGCAGTATAAGAGATTGGATTGAAGATGTCAGGAAGACATTATCATCGTTGCTCGAGGGAGGAAGACTTTACTCCCAGCGGAGTATCCAGAGGTGGCTGAGCTGCTGCTCCACCAAACGCTGATGAAAAGACTGCGGTCCTCCTGGGGGGACATGGACTCCCTGCTGGGAAGCACTACAGAGGACAACACGGACACCAGCGAGCAGGATACAGGCTCCCTGTCTCCCAGGGCCTCCTGGTCGTTGGTGAGTCAGCGTTGACGGATGTATTGGATCAGATCACAGCTTGGGGCCTGATGCTGCCTGGAGGGCCTGATGCTGCCTGGAGGGCCTGGCTACTACAGTGTTAGTCGCCTATTGTCGGGTTTCACAGGTGGTTTGCCTTATTTTGGGGGCCAAGTCTAGTGGCTTGGTACCTGGCCACATGTGACTCATAGATGGATCATGTGAGTAATAGGACTATGTTCAAGGCTGCTTTTCGGGGATTAAAGTTTTACGTCACTATGACGGATTTTCGGCTTTTGGATTCCAGAGAGCCAGTTTAGACTGTGAGAGTAGAGCCGGAAGGAGGAGGGGGGGGGGTCTGTGTATTTGATATAGTCAAAAACATACAAGCAAAGTATGAGTGAAGGAGCCTGTCTGGTCTACCCATCTCACTTCCCACCCAAAAAAAACAAAAAACGTGTTAATTCATCAATTCATTTAGTTAAAGAAAGAGGTTCACAGAGACAGGTCTGAAATGCACTCTTCTTAACAACAAAGATTAAAATGGACAAAGTGTACATACTGTAGGCTAAAAACTAAGCAAGGATAAACCATTGAACTACTGTAAGTCATTCACATTTCAAACCTCAACATGGAGAATGTTGATGTTGTCCAGGCAGGCATCTTTACCTGCCAGACGTCATCTCCACAAAACCTACCGACGTCTAGTCTACATATTTAACAAAATATATTTAGATTTGTTTTTTTTCTCTGTCTTTTTTTCTGCCTATAAGTTATGTGTACGGGGCGGCTGTAGCTCAGGAGGTAGAGCAGGTTGTCCACTAATCGCTTTGGATAAAAGAGGTCGTGGTTCGATTCCCACCGCCTCCAGTCTGCATGTCGAAGTGTCCTTTGGCAAGACACTGAACCCCAAATTGCTCCTGATGGTGTGCCAGCACCCTGCGTGGTAGCCTGCCGCCATCGGTGTATGAATGGGTGAATGTACCTACTGACTGTAAAGCGCTTTGGATAAAAGCGCTATATAAATGCAGGCCATTTACCATGTAGGCTATTATGCGAGCTAAGAGTTTGTATTGGCTTTGGCAAAATAACTTTTGTGACATGTTGCTCTCTCTCGTCTGACTCATCTGA
Source organism: Poromitra crassiceps (assembly GCF_964638095.1). Lineage (NCBI taxonomy): Eukaryota > Metazoa > Chordata > Actinopteri > Beryciformes > Melamphaidae > Poromitra > Poromitra crassiceps. The sequence goes on from NC_139635.1 coordinate 33,162,715, forward strand.
ATCTGCAAGACACTGAAATGGGAAATAGACGATGAATAACTGCAGGAAATATTGTGCGCCCCCCCTCACACACACACACACACACACACACACACACACACACACACACACACACACACACACACACACAATTGACAGTAATGTTTGGTTTTAATGCTGGATACTCTCCTCAGCCTGCTCAACCGGCCTGATGTTGATGTTCCATTACATAGCATGTGTGGGTTCAGTGGTTAATTATTTGTAATTTGCGTGAGGAGATGAAGTGTCTCTTCTGGCTCTACCTGTTATAGTTTACTGCTTATTATTCTACCTACTAGGCTACCTGTTGAGTGACTACAGGCTCACTGCTCAACACCACAACTCATAATTACTTTGGAAAAGCAACCATACAGTGTTTGAGGTAAACACACCGTTCATTAGTTGTGTATTTTGAATGTAACCGAGGTGTAAGAATGCACGAATAAATGCCAAATGAAGCTTACTCAAAACTCATCAAAACAACCCTCCACCACAGGGAGCGCCCATTTCCTGTTAAACACTACAGTTCACAGATTTCTGCATAAAAGCGGAAGTTAATTCACCCCGCAAAGTTTCAGTCACGTTTTCTTCTTTTTTTCTTCTCCCCCTTGTGTGGTACTGTAGCTATTATGTCTGTCTGGCACACAGAAGTCTATGATGATTCCTGCATCACTTTTTCTTAGTAGCCCACATTGCTCGTATGCATTGAGCTGAATTTAAAAAACTTTTTTTTTTTTTTTTTTTTTTATGTTGTTACCGTAGTTATGATAGGGCCATATGATTTCCTCAAAATGGAAAAACGGACGGAATCATGGAATTTGGTGAGAAAAATGGAATCAACTCTAAAACATGGAATATTGCACAATTTTCCATAATTTGTCTGAATTTGATTAAAAAAAAAGTAGGCCTAATTATCAAAATCAAAAGTAAACCTCATTATTGTAGTAACCTAAATGGTTTGATGATTGTAAAATTGGATTGAGGTGTTTTGAGAGGAGGTGGTCGTGGATCTTGCGTGGGACCCTTACATCACCTGACAGCTTGGTTTTCACTCTGAGTGTGGAAGAGGCTGTCTGAGAGAGCCAAATCATCAAAACAACAACAACAACCACAATCCTAAGCCCAAAATTAAAATGGAAAAAACGGAATTGGGAGTGAAAAAATAAAACAGAATTTTGGGAAAAAATAAAACAGATTTCATATGGTCCTAGATAATCTTTTGTTGGAGTTTTTCATAAACCTTCATAAACATAGATCTAGGTAAGCCTACATTACTAAAAATACTATATCTCTCACCTTTCACTAAGTAAAAAAAACATTTGTTTTTGTTAAACCTTGGAGTCGAACTGAACTGGGTTGTTGTTGTGGTTTGCAGATTGACTGACTCAGTGTGTATATACAGTACATGAAAGAATTGGTAGTGTGGTTGCAAGCATGCTTTAACAACTCTCTGGATTGCTTATTTGTTTGAGCTGTTTATGACTGGAGATAAAAACATTGTACGGATATTCAAAGAGTTTTGACCCTAATGACATGATGACCATTACCCGTCTGTTGAAAGTTTTTAGTTTATTTCACCCTCAACTATTGGATGTTTTCTTGGGGCCAAATAGCCTAGCTTTCCAATGGGATTTCCCCAAGCTTACGCAAGCAATAGGAAACAGTCAAAATGATGCACTTTGCCAGTGTTTTGGCAACTCTGATTTTCTCCTATTTCATTTTGAATGTAGTGATTATTTGCCAGTAGCTGGTAATTTAATCTTGTCTGGAGCTGGGTGGTGGCTGGTGTAGGAAGCTGATGATAATAACGCTGTACAAATGATACACAGTGTACATTGACTGAATGTCAATAAGGGGCCCTTTACTTAGGCACAGCTTGTATTTATTTTTCCACCCTCCCTGTGTGCAAATGTGGGGCAAAGTTCTTAGAAGGCAGTTCCTAGAAAGAGCAGAGAGCTTCCTGTTGTTTACAGATGGTCCCACACATCCAATCATATTCTAGACCCCCCATTACAACCCCTGGCACAGTCCAGGTAGTGTGATGGCTCTGTTTGGTTTCCCACCGTGTTTACCTGTGTGTGTGTGTGTGTGTTTGTGTGTGGTCGAGAGGCACGGATGATTCTGAGCAGCCTGGATATTTTAAATGAATGTTTTTGACATCAGTATTCTCCTTGGAAAACCCCTATTGTGGTACAATTTGCCCTATTCTCTGAGCCACCCATAAACAATGTTGCCCCTATCCCCCCCCCCCCCCCCCCCCCCCCCCCTCCCGCTCCCCTCTACTGCCCCCTGCTGGACCCTGAACAAAAGGTCAGTGTGAGATGATCTCAGGAGTGTGTGAGCCGTTCGGGTTACGTCAAACCCAGTCAGCAGGGGAATTGGTTTACAAGCCTCACTAAAGTAGACCCTGACCACCTGACGCCGAGCCAACCAAATCCAGGTTCGCTAAGACAGTTAGCTTAGCATCATTGGTCTTAGGTCCCGATCCCAATGCTACACCCATCGCAAATAACCTACCGGTAGTTTAATAACTTCAGAGGCCACAAGTAGGCTGGAAATGTAGAGTGCCAGTGCCAATGAGTTTGTCAAAGGAATGATTAGCTTAGGCCTATCTCCACTTTACGACGGCAGTTATCTCTGATTTATTGGCTTGAACGTAAATTGCTTGTAAAACAGTTTCAGGCTCACAAACTGCATGTCCCCCAGGCACACAAAAAAACGCTCTGAGGTTAACGTGCAGAGTTGATCCTATAGCCACAGACAGAACTACTGTATGCTTCTCATAGTATTCACTTTATGATATACTTAGCAGAGGATGAGAAATGTAAACAGGAAGTGGGCTGCCTCCATGGGGCGGCAGCAGCAGCAGGAACTGGCTGTGTGGTCGTCCCTTCTCTCATTGTCTCTCCCGCTCACCGCTCAGCCGTCAGCCCCCCTCGCTCTGATGTGGCTCCGGAGGGACGGCGACCCGTGACAGTGTGACATTGGCACTCTGCCAGTCTGCATGCGCAGGTCAGGAGATGACAGAGTGACACCACACGGGGCAGGCAGCCAGTGAGACGAAAGCAAAAGACAAGCCAGACACAGACACACTGTACAGAAGAGAGAGAGAGAGATAGCTACATACTGGGGTAAGGAAACTCGAGTGAAGTGAAAAGGAAAACGTTGTTGTGGGACTGTTGCTGTACTATGACACCCTCCTCCTATGCTTGGCTTAGCTCTGCTAATGTGGTCTTCTTCCTCTCGTCTTCTTCCTCCAGGCGGACACCATGAACTACGTGGGCCAGCTGGCAGGCCAGGTGCTGGTCACCGTCAAAGAGCTGTACAAGGGCATCAACCAGGCCACGCTGTCGGGCTGCATCGACGTGGTGGTGGTCCGCCAGAGAGACGGCACCTACCAGTGCTCGCCCTTCCACGTGCGCTTCGGCAAACTGGGTGTGCTGCGCTCCAAAGAGAAAGTGGTGAGAACGATTTCATTTGTTTCTGTTTCCTTTCCCTGAAACGTTAACTCATATGTGTGAACCTAAATCCGTTGACAATTTGAGCGTCATCTTAAAAAAAAAAAAAGTGATGTGCTTTTTAAAACAATATTTTGTCAGGCAAGTAGGCCCAGTTCTTGACAATCTGTGCAATAATGAGTATTACGAATACCTGTATGATCGGTTTCAAGCCACCTTAAAGGAGAACTTACCTCCAAAACACTTTTTTTCAGCTTTTAACCAATATATATGACTTTGGGGGTGATGTGTGAAGAATTCTGGTCAAAATTTCCACATTTGACACCAAACTGTTGCCATTTTACCATTTGTATCATTTTTCAGCAGTATATCTGGCATAAGCGCCCTCTAAGGGTCCAACACTGCTTTTTTTTTTTTTCTCAAATGAATGGGATATTTGACACGTCGTTACGTCACGGTGACCCAAAGACTATGGGATTTCAAGATAGTTACTCCCCTACTCCCCCTGTACCCTCTGCAGTGCTCTTCTTCTTCTTCTTCTTCTAGCGTTTTATGGCGGTTGGCAAACTTATTTGTGCATTACCGCCACCTACAGTACTGTATTGCAACAGCTTCACCTCAAAGTTGATAAAAGTCAGTGCTCTCAGCCTAGTGGCCCGTAGAGTAGGAGTTTGGCGTTTTGAGAGAGACAGAGATATAGATAGACAGAGATATAGATAGACAGAGATACGAAGTTAGCTAGTAGATTGTGCTGTTAGTTTATATTAGTTTATTGTTTGTGTGCTATTTAGTAAGTTAGTGATTTTAGACAGTTGTTAGGTTAGATTTTCTCCATAGTCGTGTAGTAGTTTAGTTGGTTAGTTAGTAGCTAGATAGCTTTGTTAGCTTTAGCATTAGCGTTAGCCTAGCGTTAGCCTTCATAGCTTATTGTAGTGATAGTTTTAGCCGAGCAGAATGGGTCGGAGGTGCGTCTTCCCCGGCTGTAAAAGCAGTGGTGCCGTGCTATACAGCTTCCCTGTGGACCCAGAGGTTCTGCGAAAGTGGCTGGTTGCGCTGGGCCTGGAGAGTGGTGTCCGTGTCGCGCCTACAGCAGCAGTATGCCAGCGGCATTTCACAAGGGACTGTTTTGCGAATGCCGGTGAAGTTGAGCAGGGATACTCCACGCAGCTCAAACTCAAAAGGCATGCCGTGCCTTGGTCAGTGGCCAGTGGCAGTACACGGCCGCCATCACAGCCGCATCGTGAGGTGAGTCGAAGCTAGCTCCTTTGATATGCTGGTATTGATGAATAATGCGTTTATGTTATGTGAATAGGTAGGCTAATTAGAATTGGAATACGATCGGCAGAAAGGTAATTTTGCGCGCTAAACGTAGCGTTAGTTTCAGTGGTTTTATGTCCGCCAAATAGACTAGACTGCCTGATTGAAAAATAATATGCTAAGTTGCTCACTAGCAGGGGGGAAAAAAATGCTAAGTTGCTCACTAGCAGGAAAAAAAAACGTGTGTGTGTGTGTGTGTGTGTGTGTGTGTGTGTGTGTGTGTGTGTGTGTGTGAGTCAGTTTAGAGACATGGCGTGCCAGACTGAAGCAGTCAGCACAAAACATGCTATTGGACAGGCTGACATCAAGCCTCCCAGACGAAGCAAGGGTGAGTCATAATATTAGGTTGATACACCTGCTAGGCTGCTACACATGTATAATGATGAATGGGCTGAAGCTAGACACAATCGAGTCTGAAAGAGCACTGTAAGTTTGAAGTCGACCTGACAAACGGTTCTCGATACACGGAGGACAGGCGTGCAGACCTGGAATTATTGTATACAAGTGACTTGTGTTTTTTGAGACTACAATATGCAGCCCTTATTGTGGTTCTCCCTGGTCCAGGAGGTCTAAGACAAACCATACAATTTGCTTATGAAGCTAGAAAAATCCAACGAGATGACCTAAATTGGCTGTTTTGAGTGATTTTAAATATGATACATTATGAAGAATAAGTGCCCATTATGTTTTCTAACCCCTGGTCTAAACTTCTGTCTGTGGGCATGTTGCTACGTTGTTCGTATGGGCCAAATACCACCTGTGTGTGTTGTTATCAACTGTTATTGCTAACAATGACTAGCCTGGCTAGAGCTAACCCTGGCTAGTATTCCAATTTATATATTAGCCTATCTGTTTATTGAGATTAAAATCAAATCAGTATCATCCAGAGATGGGGACTTGGATTTGAGACTTGGACTTGAGTCATACACACTGCACACACAGTGACTTGAGACTTGTCCTCAAAGACTTTAGACTTGATTTGAGATTTGGGACCCGTGAAAACAATCTTTATTTTTTTCTTTATTTGCCCCCCTCCCCCCATTTCCACCACTGTCCATAAGAGACTTGACTTGGACTTGTGACCAAATACTTGCAAAAAATGACTTGGTATCATCACTATCACTGCAGCTGCCTCTCAACTCGTTGTAGTAACAGCCTATAAGCTACAGCTATCAGTGTCAGGTGTTTCTTTAGCTTTTTTAGCGTTTATTTAGAACTTTAGCTGGTGCTCACATATTTGAGTTTGCGCTGCTTACTGTAAAACCCTTTCTTCATGTGCAGCTACTCAGGCCCGAGTGCCTAGCAGGAATGTGTCGTGTGACACAAGCACACTGGTTCCTGAGGCCCAGCCAATGCTTGACTCTCAAACAAGCTCCAGCCCAGGCACTCCCCCAGTCAAAAGGAAGCGGTGTGAGGAGTCCAGCTCCCCGCTAGTTTTAACCGGCAGTTCCATGGATAGGTAAAGCATTTACTTCAGAATACTACTGCTTTTTATGTGATGGTTTTCAGTCACAGATAATGGTAGTCTGTCATTTAGAAGTGCTGTTGTCTGGTTTATTTAGTCAGATTTTTGTCAACACAAGGTTCATTCATACTCATAGAGCATTTTCCTTACACCATATCATTTGTCTTTCCCTTTTCTAGTACCTCAAATGCATTGCCACCTCATGCAGTGACCAAGTACATCGTCTACGAAGACAAATTAATGGAGCTGTTTGAAAAATGTTCACTTTGCCACCGGAGCTGTGAGATCACCAAAACAGTCATTGGGACACTCCTCCGGGTGAAGCAGTACTGCCATCACTGCCACCACGCTGACCAGTGGTCCAGCCAGCCAATGGTGAACAACAACATACCAGCAGGGAACCTTCAGCTGTGTGCTGCGGTTCTGTTCACAGGCTCATCATTTGCTAAAACATCAAAGGTGAGACAGGAACAAATTTATAATATGTTTTGTTCCGGTAGTAGATTGCAATTATGTCGCATCACATTACTGTTTTCCTTTTAGTTCATGGAAGCCTTCAAGATCCAAGGAATCTCGGAAAAGACCTTCCATAAACACCAGGCCAAGCTCCTCTTACCCACCATCAACTGGCAGTGGAACCAGGACCAGGAGGCTCTAATCAATGACAGCATAGCTGGTGGAGATGTGACACTCGGGGGTGACATGCGGGCGGACACGCCGGGTGAGGATTTTATGAGGATGTATGATAGTTAGCTACAGCATAGCTACAGCATATTTTCAACATTTTTTAGTACTGTTATTTTATAGTTTTATTACTCTTTACTCTCCTGTTTTTAGGACATTCTGCAAAGTATGGGAGCTACACTATGATGGATCTCAAAGTAAACAAAGTCATTGACATTCAATTGGTTCAGGTGAGACATTGATAGAAAAACAGTAAGAAAAATAATTCACATGAGTCCTTTTGTATATACTGTGCAGAGCATATATCTATTTTTTTGATCCATCACCAGAGCAATGAAGTTGGAAACAGCGGACGGATGGAGAAGGAGGGATTTGAGAGAAGTCTGTCTCTGCTGGAGCGCAAGGGAGTCCCAGTCAAAGCTGTAGTCACTGACAGACATACAGGAGTCCGGAAATTTTTGCGGGAGCAAAGAAGTGAGATTACTCACTACTTTGACCCGTGGCATATTGGAAAGGGTATGTATGAAACGATACTAAAACATCATATTGCTGCAATTTTCTCTTACAATTTGTGTTTGTAAGCTTTATGTTTTGTGCCCAGGCGTGGGGAAGAAGATTGATGCACTTGGTAAATTGAAAGGAATGCAGAAGGTGGCCTTGTGGAGGAAGAGTGTGGTGAACCACATTTATTGGTCGGCTATGACCTCTGCATCACCGCAGGAGGTTGAGGCGAAGTGGTCCTCCGTCGCCAGCCACACCCAGAATCTCCACACCCATGACAATGCCCTTTTTCCAAAGTGTCTCCACCAGCCTCTAGTCGGTGAGCAGGCAAGGGAGTGGCTCGAGCCAAGTAAGTGCAGTTGTAAATCGCTGATCATGTTTACAGCTATTTATGTTGCCAAATTGGGTTAATTACATTACTCCTGTGTGTAGGTACTGCAGCATGTGAAAAATTGACAGCAATTCTGCTGGCTCCGAGACTGATAAAAGACATCATAAAAATCAGTCCACAATACCACACTTCAGGGATTGAGTCGTTTCACAGTCTGATCCTCAAGTTTGCCCCCAAAAATGTGGTGTTCTCCTTCACTGGAATGCTGTGCAGGTATTCAATGCCTGTATATTTTCTAACTTCTAGTATTCACCCTCCCCTCCCATTTTTTTGTAATGGCTGAACCTAACTGAATGTGCTTCTTATTAGACTGCAGCTGACGGCAATGCACTACAATGAAAATGCAGACAGAACACATTCATCCACTGCAGCTGGAGCACTGAGATACTCGATCGTGTATCCAAAGTACAAGCACGGTGACTACAGTGTGCAAGCACTGAAGAGTCATCCCACTTCAGGTATTTTTTTTTTGTCATAAGTGCAGCATCATGATTCATTTTGGGAAAGTTGTGTTATAACTCTGTTTTATCTGTACACTGAAGGCTACATCGACACATTGATGGAGCTATTGTTTGATCATGTTGTGGGAGAGCCGCGTCCGTATCAGGAGTTCCTTGATGCAGTTCCTGTCCCAGAGGCTCTATGTGCACAGTTTCAGAGGCCTGACAAAGCTGAAGCAGTGGCCAGACACAAGTCACGATTCTTCAAGAATAGCTAAGGTTTGGCTGATTACATAATAGTTTGTAAGAATATATTTCTGGTTATTGATCACTGAAAGTGGTTGTTTGCCAGTTGTATTACTATCCGCTGATATATCCCTGTTATCGAACTAAAAATCTACACGCTTTTTTTCTTTTTTTTCCAGTGACGTGTGAGTTCCTGTCCAGGAAAGAGGCTGTCACTGCAGTGAAGCGCCCGGGGACCAACTTCTTCCAACCGCCGCTGGTCAGACGATCTTCTGCATGTCTTTAGTGGGCGGTTCAGAACCCGAAATTAACTTTTTGACTCACTGGCCAGGTGACTGGTAGATGGGGGGGGGGGGAAATCCACCCGCCAGGCATATTTCTTACTGGCCAAAATAATATATCACATTTTTGTCATAAATACGTCAAGGATTCTGCTGAGGATTTTTCTCAGATGGCCATTGCAGCCAGTAATGTTCCCGAATATTTACCGTCCACTATTAAACAAAGGACGTTATAAAATACTTGTTTGAAGAATCGGGTAGACCCCTGAGCGTCACCCGTCAAATGTAAAATCTGGTTGCCAATAGCGCTTGGCGGGTGTTAATTTTGGGCCCTGGGGGGGGTATATATGGAGGAACCCCAGGGAGAACATGCAAACTCCACACAGAAAGGCTCTTTCGACAAGATAGCCCACCTGGACAGTAGGCACTGAAGACATGGGGGGTGGAACATGCCCACAGCGTCCCAGGGGGGGATTGAACCCAGGACCTTGTAGCTGTGAGGCAACAGCACTACCACTGCACAACCGTGCCTCCATCAGCCCAACAGACTCCACTTCAGATGGCTGTGTGCACGCCCGGTATCTGAGATCACACACAAATATATTCTAGCAGTAACTAGACTTGTCTTGTATCAGTACTAAACACTAAATGATACCTCTTTGACCTCTCTTTGTCTTCCCAAAACATCTGTTATCTGTTTCCAACCAGAGGTTCTACTGAGAGCTGAACAACTTGTCCACTAAAGATTTCCTTCTCCCGTCTAACAACTGACTGCCGACTACATGTCCCTCCATGCTGAAGGCCCAAGTAAGTTTCAAGTCATTTGGTCCATGTCATGTTAGCCAATTTGTCTAACCTGTTCAAAAAGTACAAGAGTGAATTCAATCTACATTATAATTATTGATATTCTGTGAAATACATTTAATCAAAGCAGCAACAAATAACTTGATGAAAACCTTATTTCTTCTCAATAAAAATCCCTCCCATCGCTTTCACAACATGGTGAAATACTGACAGCCAGACTGAAAAGTATAATCAAACAAATAACTACTGAAACTTATGTATGTCTTTTTAATCAAAAAAATATTACCTCCCCATCACTTTTACTGACAGCCTAGTCTCAACACCAGACCCATGAGTTCTTATGCTCATACGCGACTTTAGCCCACCCAACCTGCCTGTTGAAAAGGAATCACTTTCATTGGTGCTATGACCTGTCGGTTCTCCTCCCAAAACAGCTGCAAAGTAGCACAGATTATTACCTCAAACATTTTTTTTTTTTACTTGGACAAATTAGTTCCTGTCCAGTGGTGGGGTTGAGTCCATGCCGAGGTTTTATCAGCTCAACAGACTCCACTTCACATGGCTGTGTGCAAGGTATCTGAGACCACACACAAACTTGTGTTGTATCTGAACACTAAACACTACGGCATTGAGCTCTCTCTGTGTCTTCCTGAAACATCTGTTTATCTGTTTCCCACCAGAGGTTCTACTGAGAGCTGAACAAGATTGACGTCTCCCGTCGAACATCTGACTGCCTTCAACCTGCGCAGGCTACGAATCAAACTTCTCTTCAACCTTGCCTTACCTTGCAACACTACCGGGACAGAAAATTGGTGTTTCTTCCCCTCTTGACTCTCACTGCTGTTTTTTTTCCCTCTTAGTTTGGATGTTACTTCAGGGTATCTGCGGGGTCTTGAAAAGTAAAATTGATAAATTAATTTAGGGAAAATTAAGGCCCTTTCAGAGGTATTACATTTTGTAGCTTTTGTGCTGATGGTCTTAAATGAGCATATGATATCAGCCCATATCGATCGTAGACCCCTGAATTGAACAGATATCGTGAGAGCAGACTAGATACAGTATATCATCCCGCTACGTTCACACAGACACAGGGAACCTACGCCTTGCCTTGCCTCAACCCACGCCTACACCTGCAGACCTTGAGCTGGGTGTGAACCGATCACACCGCACGCCTTTGCACGCTGAACCTGGAGCCGAGTCACAAGCGCCTCTCCTCTCTCCCGGCTGTATTTTTTCACGTGTGGTCCCGAATTATCATGTGTAGGTAAAATAAATCTGATATATTTAATGTTCTATTGATGCTGGATATGTATAACCAGGTCTGACTATAGTCAGACTTTTTAGAGAGGCAATCTTGCAAGAATATGTGCTGGCACAACAACATTGTCCATCTTGCTTCTTCGGTCGCTATTCTCTCTTGAAGATTTGTTTGCCGACGGGAAGAAAGCCCCACGTGATAGCCACCCGTCAATCTCACTCTCTGCTCAACACTGTTGTAGTAACTATTTTATTTTGAAATTCAGTTGACTGCCATTTCCCACGGATATTGTCGTGGTTTTCTTTCGTGGCTTGACAGAAGAAGCCTGCATGCACGCGCCTTGTCGGCTTGAAAATAGAACTTGCGCCTAAACGATAAAATCGGCAAGGCACAGGCGAGGCGTGGGTACACGCAGGGTTCGCGCTCAGGCGCCCGGTGTACACAGCCTCGTTGACTAAAACGGACGCCTATTTAAAAGCGTGGATAAAGGCAAGGCTTGGGTGGCCGGTGTGAACTAAGCCTTAGAGTTTGGTAGTCTTTTCCTGATTTTAAACGGTGCATTACAGTAAACTGATGTCATTTTCTGAACTTACGAGACTGTTCTAGCTGCCTTCACCAACTTAGTCCTTACTTCCACATCATTAGTGATGATTATTTATCAAAAATCTTGTGTAAATGTCACCCTCACCTTGTGAATTGCACTCGAACAGTCAGTTATCAGTGCAATTTATAAAGTAAAGCGTCAACCAGAACAAGTAACCACTGAGACCCCTCACTGATAAAAAAAAATCTATCCAGTATCTTCAGGAGTGTTTTAATTCAATCCAAGCAACTCCCATCAATCTATATCAATCTAAACAAAATTAGGTCATGGACTAAAAAGTCATACTCATGGTCATTCTGTACTGGGTCTTCATCAGGCCATAGCCTGATGAAGACCCAGTGAGGTTGAAACGCGTTGCGTTTTCCTGCCCGTGTCTCTTATTTTGTATGAAGTTGTACATTGTATGTAAACCTGAGGTTACCTGTGTACCAACACTTCTGGATTAAATTTCTCATAAAGTAACCAGTAAGCTCCTTTTTTCACTTTTGTATTCTACTTGACTTTGAGCTTGCTTGCTGCCACTTTCTCTACTCCTAGGTTACTAGTATAACATTTCTATCTCAATAGGCTTCACATGATGAATGACATAACTGCTGAATATATAAGTTCTGCATTACTGATGTTTAGTATAACATTTCTATCTCAATAGGCTTCACATGATGAATATATAAGTTCTGCATTACTGATGTTTTAAAAATGTAACCTGTTATGTGATGATAAAACCATCCTGCGCCTAAAAATAATTTCTGGAATTGACACAGCTGTGGACTTGATGGAGTGAAAATGATTTTATTTTAGTCCTCAAAATCAAGTGAAGGGAGTGGGGCCTCCCTGAAACCAGTGTAGGCTGCCTCATCTTCAGGGAACTCAATCCTGATGCGGGTGACGACGCAGGAGGGAAGGCGCACTCTCACATGCTTCCCCAGATAACCCCACACCCAACGCACAAAGTTGCGGTATGCAAGAAGCCGGTAGGAACTGTAAAGAAGGAATATATATGGTCAGTGCTTTGGCCAAAATGTTAATTTGTTTTATTAATCTACAAAATGGGGATCATTTTCAGGATGGAAAGGATGTTAGATTGTGAGACTGAGTACTTGTTTACTTTATATACTAAATATGTATTAAAAATATTGTAAATACAAATCCCTGTATATACTTGCTTATTTAAAACCGGATCGTCCAATTCCCCAAAGAGTTGCAGGTAAGTGCCATATGCTGCCTGCAGCACATATGGATTGAGGGCAACTGGTTCAAACCCTGGGTGCAGAGTTGCACAGGCGACTTCTTCACCGTGATGCCGCCCACACCTGCGCATGACCTGCATGGAATGAAAAGCAGTATATGTGTTGTGTGGTCTCATGCAGTGATGAATGTATTATAACCACAGAAGTACATGTGAGGTTACTTCAAATACTGATACGATGGAGCTTTTTAGGGTTATTTGGTGTGCTTATACCTTTGGTATTTCCTTGCAGCAGATGTTCTCACTAGGAGAGAGCTTGCTGCAGTTGCCACAAGAGCACCTGTTACAAATGGAAAAGACATTTCAGAAATGTGCCATGAAAAATCCCTATGTAACTGCAAAAACTGGGCTATTGGTTCAAAAATGTAATTTTCTGTTAGCCAGTGGGTTCCAGGTGGCCCCCAGCAAAAAAGTTGTAATATATTGTCTTTGGGTCATTTATAAATGAAATTAGAAAAATATTATTAGCATTTTTTTGTAGTGCTATTTCACATTGAAGTCAATGGAGAGTGGCTTGTATGTATTTTCCACCTATGGGTATTAAAAGTAAGGCAATGACAGAAGTGGGTATATGACTGCTTTGGTCATGGGTTTCAAAATCTTATCAGATGGGGGTCCGTGGTCTAATTTGTGTCAGTTTAGGGGTCCTTCACGTGAAAACGTTTGAGAACCAATGCTGTTAGCTAGCCTACAGTACAACACTCAAATCCTGTAGAGGGCATTCAATTGAATTGTCGATCATACCATTCATTGACCTCTCCCATTCTGTGGTGAGCCTCCATCTCCTCGCCCACTGCTTCAATAGCTGCTGCTGGCTCCCCACCAGCCTGTGCTAGTGGCTCAAACTGATAAGGTTCTGGGCCGCCGACAGGGGACTCCGGAGGAGAAAAATCCTCGACGTCAGTGTCTGGATCCTCCACTTCTTCATAGGACATTTCTGTCAAGGGACTGTTTGTGCTGCTATCAGAGTCACTCATTGTTAGAGACCTTAGCTAACCTAGAGACAAGCTAACCTAGCCTATGCTATCAGTGTTTAGTATGATTGTGATTGTGGTGGGCGGGGGGGGGGGGGGGGGGGGGGATGCAATGACGTATCTACGCCAGTATGCCGCCGGCGATAACGAGTCTCGCGTCACTAGTCTCTTGTAACGTAATTGCCATAGAGATACATGCAGAAAATAATTAAATTTCTAGTTCGCCACTGAATTACCAAATTGATATAACTTTAAACCATTTTGAGCAAAGCTCTTTCCAAACAGGCCACCAGCGTTGGCTAGTTGTTGATATTTATACAGATATGGCCCATCTCAAATAAATTATTTTTGAGGCAAACTGCAAACTGTAATGGCGTCGATTTCCGAAAAAGAATCTTGACTTCAACACAGCCAAAGAGTCCAGTATAGACAAGAGCATATGTCATTTCTTGGTTTTTTCCATAGGTATTTTCAAATCACTGTTCTAATACATATCTAGGGGGTAAGTCCTCCTTTAAATACCTGTTGAAGTCTATCTGCAGTTGTGGCTGCTGAATGTGCCTCTATAGTCAACCTGCGTGGTTGAAGAATGTGACCAGCTACCTGTGTTGTTCTAAGTTGCTGAAGTGTGACACCAAACTTACTTAATATACTAAGATTTTGTTTCTCCCCGAAGAGACTAGGTTCAAGTTCAGTTTCGGGTTCCTTTCAACTTCAGAAGTCAGAGACCACGGCATCCTGTTTAAAATGAAGCAAAGTTCATTTGACCCGGCATACCGTGGCTCGTCTGTGTGCGGGTAAAGTTCCATATTAGGGAAAACGGTGCCTCAGTCTGGGGCTCCAGCAAGAATGGATATACAGTATACACAATGAATCGATCGGTAGACACGCTGGCTCTGTTTGAAACCGATGGAAAATGCTGTGCTTCTCTCCCGCACTTAAATGAGTTTGCTACTATATACAGTAGTCTGCAGATAAGATCGCATTTATCATGGTTGTGAAATAGTGGCTATCTTTAGGGCTCCCTTGAGAGAATAACAGTTTGCCTCGTCCTCTGACGGTGCCTGTAATGGATGGGTTTGGATTGAGAGCAAGTTATTCTTGTTTCTGATTCCCTCTCCTCAACAATAGTAAAATGGATGTAAGATTACATCATTGTTTTTAATTGCCTTCTCTTTGTTCCGATACTGTACTGGACACATTAACGATGTGACACCTGGTAGATCGTGATTCACCGGTAGATCTCGGGCCATCAATAAGTAGCTCGTCAAAGAAATCCTAAATGTATTATTATGATTTATCCCACTCATCATGTGTACTAGTTAACTCAGTATCTACAGTATTTAACATTATAACATTATGAAATAATGTTAAATAAATAATATAATAGAGCTCAACAGGCACTTTTCGTGACGTATCCCACCACAGAAGTAAGTTCCCCATTCATTTTCTCCATAGACATTTAGGAAAATCCTTATATAACGAGCTTAGTTTAAGGCTGGAACAAGGCTGACCCGTGATCTACTGAATCGTGAGCGACCATAAAACATTCGGTTTGAGCAAGAACATAAAATACCAATTGGGGGGGTCAGATTTTCAATCTCCTCCCGATCTCACCCCCCCCCCCCCCCCCCCCATAAAAATTTATAAAAATAAATATGTTTATTTTTTGGCATTATTATGGTCATTGTTATTCGCTTCATGGACAAAAAGCTCTTTTTTGAAAAACAAATCAAATCAATACTATTCTGAAAATGCTTTTTGTCTGTATTGCCAATATGTTTGGGTATCTCACGATCGGATTCAGTTTAGATTCCTGATTCAAAATTGATTCTCCATAATATAGGGGGATTTCAGGATCTATCCAGTCCACTGTGTGCTAAGAAAGGTGTTGTAGCAAATTATGGTGAATGAGATTATATAGTTTTTATATTTGAAAAAGTATTTGCAATAATGTAAACAAACACACGGTATACACACAAAGGCAAACCTAAGACAAAAGGTCACATTTATTATTCATGCTAATCTTGCACAAATAAAAACTTTTTAGTATTCTAGTATATAGTAGTACATGTATATAGAAAACAAAGTTAAAGGAATACAAAAAAATAAAAATGCTCTTGCATAAAAAAACAAAACAGATCCCTAGGTCTGCTCTGACTAGAAGAAGGCTTATAGTCACTTATATGCCAGAGTATATGTGTTGATTTGTGGGGGATGGATGCTGCTTTGCTACCTACCCAGAATGCTGATGGGTTTGGAGGGAGGAATGGCTGTCGTTCCTATGGCAACAGGTTACACTTGTGTGTGTGTGTGTGTGTGTGGGAGGGGGACTCAACAAGGGCTGTTGTGTAAGCGTTATGTGTGTGTGTGTGTCACTGAGATCACTTAGCACATCCTCAGGTGATAGAGACAGGCTTTAACTGCTGGGGGCTACAGATAATCATATGTCCTTTGTGTTAGGAATGATGCTTTGTGTGGCTTCCTGTTCATGGGTTTAAGTGATCTCCCAAAATGGCAATCCCATTACAAGGGTGCAATCCAATTCCTTCTTGGTTTATTGTACAGTTAGGGGATCCTAGTAAGTTCTTTGAAGTGATTCTGGAATTTCCTCAGGATCTGTCTGTCAAGAACACGGTGGGAATAGGACACTAGTAGCCACCAGCTTAACCCATTGATACCCGATGCAGCATTTGCGTGTATATCCCTCATTTGTGTGCGTAAGACCGCGGTCTTAAAGGGATACACACACAAATGCTGCATCGGGTATCAATGGGTTAATGCTGCAAAATTGTAGCTATGGCAAGGAGTGTCCGTCCCCCCCCCCTACACCGGTCCCTTTTGCAGGTGATCAGACCGGTTTCAGAAGTACGTTTAGTTTTCTTTACTCTTAAAGAAAATAACGCAGTCCTCTGTGGATGAATATTTCCATGTCTAGTCAGGAGAACAGAGACCTAAACATTAGCTGCACGTCAGACTGGCCAGTTCTGTCAGAGAGAAATGGGCTAAGCCCATTCACCAAACCATGATTTTGAGCGTGTACTTGGCTGGCAACAACTGCCATCAATAATTCCAGAAATCCAGCAGTGTGTTGGCAGAGCCACGACCCAGCCACTCCAGTGAATAATATGAGCGGTCATCCAGTGTAAAAACCCAGCCACTCCAGTGAATATGAGCTGTCACCCAGTGTAAATGGCTCTGAATAGCTCCTTTATTTATTCTGGTCATTATTAACGGGCATTGAAATTCGCAGCCATCATCAGCCACCACACATAAATCCCCCTTAGCAACCCTGAGGGGCTGAAAGGAAGCCTCGTCGCTGCTGAGAAACCAGGCAGTACAGAAACCAGGCAGTACAGAAACCAGGCAGTACAGAAACAGGAAAAGAGGCGACCCTGCAGAACACGAGAGCAAACTGAAAATCACATGTCATTGGAAGCCGTTGATTTGAGGATGAATATGAATATGAATGGTTTGTCCAGTGTGACGAGCTGAAAGCAGACTCGGCCTCGTTACTGCCAGACGTCGTCATCTGCTTTTTTTGCTTTCGTGGTGTCAAGTTTCTGATGGGCCTCCAGGTCCACTGGGCTTTGGCTGGCAGACGTGAGCAGCCTTGTTCTGCTGGCAGGCTCCAGGAAACACAAGCCCAGCGGGGCCCATGCACTAATTAGGTTTAGTAAAGGCCCAGGAGAGAGATGGGCTGTTACATGGCCACAGACATTCTGTGTCACCTGACAAAAAAGGTGGGAAGAAGAAGTTATAGACTCTCTCTTAACTTACTGGCTCAGGAGGAGGGAGAGCGGGTCGCCCCACTAGTAATCAGAAGGTCGGTGGTTCGATCCCCGGCTCCTCTAGTCCACATGTCGAAGTGTCCACGGGCAAGATACTGAACCCCAAATTGCTCCCAGTCCCGATGGCTGCACCAGCACCCCTGGGCGGTGTGTGAATGGGTGAATGTAGGCAGGTGTTGTCAGGCGGTTTGACTAGAAAAACACTATATACTGTAAATGCAGTCCATTTACCAGTTACTGTTAAATTGCAAAAAGGCTGATTCGAGGTCAAGCAAACACCATATTCCTCCTCTATGATTTTTAGATGTTTCCCAATCATCATGTATAATGGTCAGTTTTCCTGTCGGTCTCTGAAGTGGTCAACCTGTAGCTTCTGTGTGATTCTTTCAGATCGACATCGAGGTGAATGGAGAGCCCGTGGACCTGCACATGAAGCTCGGGGACAACGGAGAGGCCTTTTTTGTCCAGGAGAGCGAGCAGCTGAATGTGAGCGATGTCCAATGAGACTCTTATTCCACCAGCCTGTGTGCTCACAAAACCATTGATAGCATGAACTTCAAGAAAACTATTGTGCTTTGTAAAGCAAAGTGGGTGACTTAAAGTCCCTGGAAACCAAAATCCACAAAAACGTTCTAACTATGTTATTTAGGGTCTTATGTGAGTAATTGTGTGGCTCAGAAAGTATGAGCCATTACTTTCAACCCAAAGCCTTAAAATCGCCACTTTTCTACAAGGTCTGGATTTCCATTTCCTCATTGAAGAGAGCGGTGCACGCGGTGCTAAAATGCATGATCTTATCACGTCATAAGATTTAATCAAATCACACACACGCATGCACGCACGCGCGCACACACACACTGACACACACAGTAGCGCTGTGCACTCGCAGCGCAGAAATCTCTTCCTCTCTGTAAACCCTCTCTGTCTGTGCTATGCGTCGAGCAACGCGCGAACACACACTCGATCTCTCTTTCCTTCTCTCTCCTCTCTCTCTCTCTCTCTCCGTTAAACTCCTCCGAGCAGGTCTCCTCCAGCAGGTCTCCTCTGCTGCAGACGGGACACGCCCACACACACAGTCCGCGGGAGAAAATACACTCTAAAATCGAATTGATTCTCATGACTTTTGCCATGACTGTCAAACCTAAATTTATATACTTTGCGACGTTCATCATCGTTCAAATTTGGCTGGTGGCTTATTAACATAGGTTCCTGTGATGTGATGAACTCAAAATGCTACATAATAAAAAATTATTTCTGGTTTCCAGGGACTTTAAGTTTGAGGTCGCCCCCCTCCACAAAAAATGCATATCGTTTTTCGAAGCAGAACTATCTGTCTCTGTTGTCTTTTTTCTTTTTCTTTTAATGTAACTTCAGCCTTATTGTAGAAATGCGGCGGTCCCTTAAGTGTGCGTGTGTGCGTGGGTAGAGCATGTCATACTTTTTCCACGTGACAAGCACACCAGCTTCAGCACTGTTGATGTTGTTGTACACAAACCCTCCGACTGATATGATGTCATGGGATGCCTTTGCTAATCTGAAATCCTGCGGCAATCTTTGCGTGCAAACGCAAGTCACATGTCAATTGTGTCTGACCAAACAATGACTCCAGCGTGACACAGTTGCTGGCAAACAATGAGTTGCTGTGCATCTGTCAAGTGACGTATCGCTCAAAACACGATCTATGCGAATTTCTCCAACTTCCTGTCATTGCTCAACAATGACAACAATGCAGTTGCAGACCATATCTACAGTATGTCTCTCAAGCATCTGCATTCTTCTATCTGGTCTTTCAGCAGATTATCCCAGCTCACCTGGCCACCTCGCCCATCCCCACTGAGGGTCACCTGTTCTGGATCACAGAGGTGGAGCGCAGGGCACCGCCGGTCCTGGAGGATGACCCCGCTGACCCGGAAGACCCACCCGAGCCTCCCGCCCCCAGCACTGTGGCCACCAAGAAGAAGAAGAGACGGAGGAAGAAGCACAAAGGAGACCCCCGCAGGGAGGAGCTGACCCCGCCCATGGCCGTCACTAGTCCCAATGCTAATGCTGCTAATGTACCCGCCGCTGCTACGCCCAGCACCACGCCCGCTGCTACGCCTGCTGCTACGCCTGCTGCTACGCCCGGCGCCGGGCCGCCCGAAGAGATCTTTGAGATGGAGATGAGCTCTGACGAGGAGGCTGCAGCACATGCAGCACACTCCAGGTCCGTTCAGGTTTAATGCTTGACCCGAGCTTGATCTCAGTTCAGATGGATTCATATTAGGGCTGGGCGATATAATTTAGTCCAAATCAATTTCATGATATGGTTTATATTATGCAAAATGACACAATAATATTCCTTAAAATGTTTCTACCTAATTCTGTCCGAGTTTTTAAATACAATTTGCTTGTTACAACAGACGTGCGTATCATGGAATTCATATCATCACAAGATCACTTCACTGAAAGATGATAAACAACAATATTGAATTACTGCCCTAATTAATATATCTTTTGCCTCGGCTATAGGTCACCATCGATGATCACGATGCGAGACATCGACCCCAAATTACCTGCAGCCAGACACAACCTAGATAGTTATCCATTTTCTGATGGCGATTGGTCTGCAGCTGACAGGTATGTATTGATATCTACACAAGTTAGCTTGCAAGGGTGTACCGTGAATACACACTATGACTCTTATTGATCGTTTGTGTATCTTCATCCACCCCTCTAGTCATGGCTTGTCTCAGGCCTTTTCCCCGAAGAGTGACTCTGAACTGGTGGTGAGGCCTTCTGAGAGCATGCTAAGAGCAGAGTCCCACATGCAGTGGACCTGGGGAGAGTTTCCAGAATCCACCAGGGTGAGCAGCCCTCTCCTCCGATATTCTTAAGTGCTTGATAATGATACAGTAATAATAACTTTAATGCATAGTTATCATAGAGTCCTCATCTTCCAATTCACATTTCTTCTTCTTTACATACAGGTCACCAAGAAGGAGAGACCAGAACTGATCAAAACGGTGACCATCACTCCATCAGAGAGCACCCACTTCCGTGTCATCCTGAGTTCTGAGGCCATGGAGAGTGAGACGGAGATACGGAGTGCCAAGGAAGGTGGTGCCACCGCAGCGTGTACCATCGTCAAGCCTGAGCCGCGCACCCCTGTCACCCCTGTCACCACTGTCACCCCTGTCACCCCTGTCACCACTGTAACACCTGTGAATCCCCTATCGTCTGTCAGCACCATAAGCTCCACGAGTCCTGTTACTCCTTCAGAGCCCCTGGATGATCTACCATCCAACATGGCAACCTCCACCCCTTCCGACAGTCTCACCGCCGCCACTGCTGCTCTGCAGATGGCTGAGGACATGGGGGACGTCTCCTCCAAGAGTGAGTCACCCTCTAAGAACAAAGGTATCTTGGGTGGCCACCAAGTTTGCCGCCA
The DNA here is from genome assembly GCF_964638095.1 of Poromitra crassiceps. NCBI lineage: Eukaryota > Metazoa > Chordata > Actinopteri > Beryciformes > Melamphaidae > Poromitra > Poromitra crassiceps. Next base: position 33,183,620 of record NC_139635.1, read on the forward strand.
TTTGTGTTTAGGCTGTCTTTTGGTTTGGCATTTGTTAGTAATAGTACATTCAATGTTGAACGCTTCTCTTGTTGCATGCAGGTGTCCCGAAGAGGAGCCAGCACCAGGGTCCTGAGGATATCTACTTGGATGACCTGAATGTACTTGAACCTGATGTCGCTGCGCGTTACTTTCCTAAGAGGTTAGCATGTTAAAGAAGCACGTATTGAATACTGTTGCTCGACTTGTCTAAAGTTAAAAACAAACAAACATACAATTTAAAACTGAACAGAGAATTAATATGCTTCAATATCGGATATCTAAAACATGCATACATAAAATACAATAAATCTATAGTGCATGACTTTTGTTTCTCCCTTCTGGCAGTATGTGTATGTGTTCACGTAGTGTCTGAAAAATGAGTTCACAACAGTTTCTTTTGCTCTTCGTTGTCACGCAAAAACTGGAAACCGCTATTAATGTGTTGTTTAACGCTCTGAGCAATATAATACAACACATCATTTTTGTAGCGTTCATGTTGTTTCCACATTATGAATTAAAAGCTCATGAACACACTGAAGTCGGAAGAATGACTCCCCAACACGGGAAAATGGGACCATGCGAGGAGAACGTGAATGCATTTGTCATAGGCTCCGATGTAGCCGACTCGCTCGCTCCTGTTTTGGCTGTAAAACAGTGGATAAATGTCACACAACCCCTGCAAAATGACTCCTTTTACTATCATCAGAATTTGATCAATTCCGTCCGTTAATATTTGGAAAGGCTAGAAGAGCCTAGAAGAGCCACACGATTTAATGATTTTATCCACATTCAAGTTAGCAGCGGGCTAAGCAGAAGTTAGCCGGCTCGGCCGGGGGGAAGTCTCTAGCGTGCGTGCTGCAGGCCTGCGCGGGAATGTCGCCACAGACACAGACTGAAAACTCCAGTCTACTGTGGAATACAGAGTTATGTAGTGCTGATGGGCTTAATCAGCATGGTCGGCAACTCGTTGGCAAGGGCTTGAATGTAACGGATGTTCATTTATAAGTGCTAGTGCTTAAAAACTAGTGACTTAAACTTAAACTAATGCTTAAAAAGTCATTCTTGAATATTTTCTTCATCTTAAATAACAGACCTTGAACAAGAACCAGTCATGTATTCTGCATGCATTTGATGGCATTGACTGTTGACCTGTGTGTGTTGCTGCAGTGAGTCGGAGGCGGCGGCTAAGCACTGGATGGACTCGGAGATGCACTCTGGATCACAGTCTCCCCAGTCGGTGGGCAGCGCCGCAGCCGACAGCGGCACAGAGTGTCTGTCTGACTCCGCCAGCGACCTGCCTGACGTCACTCTGTCTCTGTGTGGAGGCCTCACAGAGAATGCTGAAATATCCAAAGGTACACGGGAATATCAAAAGTACTTGTGTGCAGGAAGGGAAATCAACTTGAACTTACATTTGGCCCCACTGGCCTTTTCGTCCCCTAATGTCCTTAATTCATGTTTTTCTCCTTTCTGTGTTGTTTGCAGAAAGGTTCATGGAGCATATCATCACCTATCATGAATTTGCTGAGAACCCAGCAATTATAGATAACCCCAACCTGGTAGTGAAGATAGCAAATAGGTAAGTTAGCGTTTTTATGTCACATAATTAAAATGTACTGGAAATGTGTATATATACAGTATATATAGAAGTATGCTGTCAGCTCTTAATGCACATGTCTGTCCTCAGATATTATAACTGGACACTAGCTGCACCCTTGATTCTAAGTCTGCAAGCATTTCAGAAGAATTTACCAAAGGTAAATTAATTGCCATCTCTATTGCATTCTGCATTATATGCTGTCAATACATGTGTGGGTCATCATAAATCAGGAGCTAGCTTAAAATGAACTGTGTCCTTGTCTATATAACCTAGGCTACAGAAGAGGCCTGGGTGAAGGAGAAACTGCCAAAGAAGTCAGGCCGTTGGTGGTTCTGGCGAAAGAGGGCGGATAGTACAATCAAGCAGGTATGCGAGTGACAGTGATGTTATCAGGAACAATGAAAGGAAAAATGAAAACAAAACCCCCACCACCAAAAAAGATCAACAAAACAAAATGTAAGTCTACTTCCTGGAACCTGGCAAGTGTCTTGTGATCTTACAGATTTTTGTTTTGTCCTTTCTTCCAGTCGGAAGCCAAGCTGGAAACCAAGGAGGAGTCTCAGCTGGAGGAGGGAGAAGCCTCCATGTCTCAGGAGAAGCTGTCCTTACCGTAAGTGGTGGCACTTCCTGCATCTGTGTCTTGTGCTTTTTACAGGGGTGACTTGGTCTATTGATACGTGGAACAGTCAGATGAGTTCAACGACATGGTGAACTCTGTGTGTTGTAAAAAAAAAACACTGCTTCATAAATCCCTTGCATTGTGATACCCACGTTAATGTTATATAGAATGCGGAGTGAGCAGATGCCTGGTATTTTTCCATTGTACATCTCATTGTAGGTCTGGTACATCTCAAACTATGGACAATTGGATTTAGTTTGATTTAATTGACCAATTTGTTAAACTGTATGAAAAATTGTCATTTCACATAGCCGATTTCAATTCAATTCAATTCAAACTTTATTCAGGACACAGCTCAGGCGGGTCCATAACACAACAAACAGAATATACAAATAGAGATATAAAAATAAACAGATTATAAAAACACAGCCATTACAAGTTATTCCACCATGGTCATTTTAAATTATACTGTAGGCTAAAACGCCAGTGGTTCCACAGTCTGGATGAGAACCTAACAGAGCTCAAAACAGGGTTGGTTATTGCTAATATAATACTGTTTGCAGAGTCTGATAGCCTGCACATTCATCTGTATCTGAGATTTGGTGTTACAGCTGAGCAGGTGGGTACATTGATACAGCATCATGCTGTCATAAGTCTCTGCATGCTGTCTTTTTTGTAGTACCGCCACAAGTGGGCAGTATACAGTGCGGTACATTAGGCTTTAAAAAGAGCAATCTTCACTGCCACAGAACAGAAATTAAATTTACGAATCAACATGTTCGCTTGTGCGTACATCTTACGACACTGTCTGGACATGTCCCATGTGAGCATATCAATAAACCAGAATCCTCACCGATTTGTTTAATTTAGAATAATTTGGCCATTTAGATTACATGAGGGGGAATCTCCTTGTGGGGAAATTGTGTCATTTTAGCAGCAAAGAGTAGGATATACAATAGATAGTATTTAAAATAATTATAATACTCTCATAATTACAACAAAATAAAATATATTACAACAAAAGAACCCATTGAAGATCAAGATATAATAATAGTCTTTGACATACACAATAAAACATAGTTGGCTCTTCGGCTGCTATCAGCAAACAATTTAGCATGGACCAAAAAGATGGAAGGCATGGTCATCTTGAGAGCTGCCCTGTGTTTGTCTGTAGGCCCAACGCAGGCGACACATCCAGTGATGAAGAGTCCAAGGAGCTGAGCGCTGTGACCTGCCAGGAGAGACTGCAGCCGGTGGAGGGTCAGCCCCACTCCAGCCCACACTTCTACAGGAAGTCACTACGCCTCTCCTCTGATCAGATAGTAAGTACACTGTGCCACATCGCCGATCCCAGTCACCGTTCTGTACCACGTATCCCTCATTCATCTGAAATGAACGGATTAAAGACAGAATAATATTCCAAAACGGTGTTTGTCCATTTTGGAAAAATGTTGCTGCCTGAAGTTCCTCTGTTAATATATGTAACATTTTGGAAGAAAACACTCTGCTGGCTAATAGAGTGCCTAAGGCGTTGTTTTGTTTTGTTTTGGTCCGAGTCAAATGTTCCATGGTCTTGTTGTGATTCATCTAGTAGCTGAATCACTTGGTTTGTCCAAGTGAAACTCTTTTAGAACAGACCTTTTTAAATATATTTAAGTCCTGTTGCCTGAACCCCTCATGATAGCGATCTGTTGCTAACATCACAGCAGTCTTTTGATGATAGTGAGTCAGGAGGATCTTGTCCTGAAAAGAGGCACAAGGCCAAATTCTAATGGAGTGACAAATTCTCCATAACACTGAAAGCTGCAGAGAAAATGACCATCGTCTGGTTTTCATAATGGCCGTTTGATCACATTACACAGGAATGCAGAGCACTCCATGGGATTTTGAGTGGTACTGTAGGTGTATTTGGCAGATCAGAGCTCCCTCTGCTGGCTAGCTGAGTTACATAGTGTTTATTCCCATATAGAGGCCTGTAGGTGGCTCTAAATCCCTTCCCATGTTCATTGAGCAGTAGAGAGTTCCCATGGCTTTTTTGTGTGTGTGTGTGTGTGTGTGTGTGTGTGTGTGTGTGTGTGTGTGTGTGTGTGTGTGTGTGTGTGTGTGTGTGTGTGTGTGTGTGTGTGTGTGTGTGTGTGTGTGTGTGTGCGTGCGCGTGCGTGCGCGCGTGTGTTTATTCCCATATAGAGGCCTGTAGGTGGCTCTAAATCCCTTTGCATGTTCATTGAGCAGTAGCAAAACTAATATTGACTACACTGTTGGAGTTCCCATGGCTTTTGCCATAGTCACAGAGTGTGTGTGTGTGTGTGTGTGTGTGTGTGTGTGTGTGTGTGTGTGTGTGTGTGTGTGTGTGTGCGTGCGCGCGCGTGCGAGCGAGTATAAAACAGACTATGCCAGACTTTCAGTGTTGCCCTTTGTTCCCAGGCCAGTCTGAAACTGAAGGAGGGACCTAATGATGTGACGTTCAGCATCACTACCCAATACCAGGGCACATGTCGCTGTGAGGGCACCATCTACCTGTGGAACTGGGACGACAAAGTCATCATCTCCGACATTGACGGCACCATCACCAAGTACGTGCCTCCAAGTCACTCGGGGCCAGTTTGAGTAGTCTCATAGCAGCCAGCCATAGATGGATATTGACGTCTGGTGCACAACTTTTGAAAAGCGGTTAAAGACTGCCCCCTAAGACCAAAACAAAATGTGTGACGGACATATGAATTGACCAACCACGGACCTCCTTGTTTGCGTGACGCAATTCGTGGGCGGTACGTTTTGAACGATGCACCAATGCACGCAGAGAGCTGGACTTCCACCATGATACTACTGAAGCCAGGAGATTTCCTCTGGCAAAATCAACAAATGCTGACTTGTGATTCAGACCCTCCGTGTGACTTAAGACGTTGGGTCTGAGCACGTGAGACTAGTTTGAATAACCCTTCTAAGAAGCAGAGTAATGATCCATCCACAACTACCTGCAATGATTCCTCCTCCTGTGGAGGCAGCCACAGCTGAAATATTGCCCTACACATAGATAGAGGATGCAAATAAAAGGAACATATTGTACAAGAATGTATGTATGGCAGCAAATGGTTTCCTTTGGCACAAACAAAAACTCTGCCTGTTTTCAACCAGCTTTGTAGCATTACAAAATCTGTAGTATATCTGAAAACTAAACAGTTTTGCAGACATTCATTTAGTTTAACAGTTATTGAGAGTTGATTTGAGTTGAGGTGTGGACCAGTGATGTCATTCATGCACAAATGACATCACTGGTCCACAACTTAACTCAAATCATCAACTCTCAATAACTGTCAAACTAAATGAATGACTTCAAAACTGTTTACAGTTTTCTGATAATACTGCTGTACCGATTTTGTAATGCTACAAAGCTGGTTGAAAATCCGCGGAGTGTTCCTTTAAGATGGCCAGTAATTAAATGTCTCACCTGCCAACTATTCTTTTCCTAAAAGTGCCCTTTTTAACCGCTTTTTAGCCAAAATCGAGTTCTCAAAATGGTTCTGTGAAACAAACCATCAGCTTCAGCGATCACATATTTAACATTATAACGTTAAATACTGTTATAAATGTCCCCATAACATACGAGGCAAACTGGTTTCAGATCAGCATGTGGAGTGGACAGGTGACCTATCCACTCTATGTCCTGTCTCATTAAGCATCCAGATTGCAGCAAAGGGAGTAATGCCAACATTGACAAGGACAGCCTGCCATGTTCTTTGACTCCCTCAGGCCTATAATTGCGAACAGCCCAACTCTGAAATCAGGCTCCTTCATTTGATGGCTAGCGTGCTCGGTGTTCTAGAGCATTGCACAGGATAGATCAAGTCACACTTAAATCAGCCAGAGGAGTGAAGATGTCATCTACAATTACAGATCTTTCCTCACCATGCTCTTCCTCTAGCCGACTCGTGCAATTATTTGAGCAACTTCATGGCCATTAGACACCGACAAGTACTTCTCAAAATAGCGGACATTAATTAAGTCCACAATGCAGTTCTATTTATAAGCTTTTTAATGAGTGTAACTGTTTAAAAGCCATCTCCAGATTCGTTTCTATGCAAAACTGGTGTCTGTTGCCTGCTGGACGCCCACTCTGTAGCGCTCATAGGTGGCCAACATCAAACGGGTCCAGATTGACTGGAGCTTATTATCTCTGACCCCTTAGGCCAGCCTGTGTTTGTGTGTGTGTGTGTGTGTGGTGTGGCTGTCTGTGAGAAGCAGGGCGAGGAGCACAGGGGCTATAATGAGCCCATTTACATGTGGGCCTGGAAGCACAGCCAGCCCATAAGCTGAGGTTGAGACAGAGTCCCTCACCGATGGGAGAATGATCCTCATTAGTTGAGGACAGGAGTTCATAATGTTCTTTATCTCTGTTGAAATGATTTGACGGTTTTGGCCCTTTTATCTGCCCTCCTTTGAACAACCACAGTGTCTCTCCTCGCTCTCTTAATACATCTGCTGTGGCAGACTGGGGGGTATCCCTGTCTTTCTGTCACTACTCACTAATATATATATACCGTACATATATTATAAATCTAAAGATAATTGCACCTAAGGCACAAGGTAGCACACACAGATCTTCAGGACAAAGGATTCTCTATTTCACCATTTATTTGATCTGTGTGTGCTACCTTGTGCCTTAGGTCCAATTATCTTTATGTTTTGAACTTTGCTGGTTTAGCACCACTAAGAAAGGCACCGGGAAAGCGCATCCTTTCCAAGGACTTGAATATTATAAATATATTGGTGTGTTTTAATGTTTCAGGTCAGATGTGTTTGGACAGATCCTGCCACAGTTGGGGAAGGACTGGACACACCAGGGCATTGCCAAACTCTACCACTCAGTAGCTGAGTAAGTGGCAAAAAACACAGTTTTATTATTTTTTATTTATTTGTTTATTAACTGATGTATCATAGACGAGGGCGTCTCAGTGGTTAGCACTGTAGCCTCCTGGTGCTTTCTGTGTGAAGGTTGTATTTCCTCCTTTTGTTTGTGTGGGTTTCGTCTGGGTGCTCCGGTTCTCTACCACAGTCCGAAGATATGCAAATCGGGTGGACTGGAGACTTTAAATTGTGAATGTGATTGTGTTTGTCTATCTGTGTTAGACGTGTGATGCGTTATTTATGGATCCGGCGGGAATTCTAGGCAAGACCCGCCCTACTCTGCCTCTGATTGACTTACCCTGATATTCTCATCCTAACCCCAACCAATCGTCACTGCCTAAAAAGCCAACCAATCATCACTCCTCATGCCTAAACATTAGGGTTGTCCTACAACCCAGGTTTTACGAGTGAGAACGAGAGCTCTCACTAGTGCCTTAAACGCTGCAACGCAGCCCTATGGAAGACTGTTATTTTGCTCCAAAATTACTTTTTATTAAAACCTGACCACCCACCCGTAGGTGGCGTGGTACCCCCTGGGACTGACACGGATCCACGTGACTACGTCACGTCCTGCCAGCCCAGGGAATAATCACTCTAATTTCTTCCAGCCCGCTGAGATCCGACGCACCCCGTGACGCATCGACACAGCAAGGCTGGGTAGTGAGAGCTCTCGTTCTCACTCGTAAAACCTGGGTTGTAGGACAACCCTAATGTTTTACTTCGTTTCGAACTCAAGCTCTCACTAGTGCCTCCATTCAACCGACCTTGCTGCCGGGAGCACCCCACAGGGCGACCCGAAAGGCACCGGTGAACCACGGCCATATGGCAACGTTTATGCCTAACCGTCTGACATATTAGAGTGGCAACGATACTACTTTCTTGCCACCGACAGCACCGCGTGCGCGAACTGCGCACCGGACACGTCAAGACTGTAGTACCTGACAAAAGTGTGATGAGAGGACCATGAGGCCGCGGCACACATGTCCTCCACCGACACACCGCGCAACAACGCAGAGGATGTCGCAACACCTCGCGTAGAAAGCGCCTTGATACCCTCCTGGGGAACCTTGCCCACGGCAGAGTATGCCAACGCGATCGCCTCCACTATCCAGTGTGATAAGCGATCCTTGGAAAGGGGTCCGCCCTGGGCCCTTTGCCCAAAGCAAACCAACAGCTGATCTGTAATGCGTAAAGAACGCGTCCTGGCCACACAGGCCGAGAGCGCCCTTACGGGGCACAGCATGAGCAAACGTCTCTCCTCGCCCGTCTCTAACTGAACGGCGGGGGACAGAATGCTGATAAGTCTATGACCATAGACCTAAAGCTGACATTAATAATCTTAGGTTGGTACGCCGGGTTAGGTCGCAACGTAACCCTGCGCCCATCATTACCACACAGGCCTGCTGCACCGAGAGGGCAATCAGGTCACCAACTCTCTTTCCTGACGACAAGGCCAGCAGCAGCGCGGTCTTTAAAGACAGAACCCTTAAATCGGCGGAGTCCAAGGGCTCAAACGGATGACCCGTTAGCCCGTCCAGCACCGTAACCAGGTCCGATTTTGGGGAAAAAACGCACCGCGACGGCGGGCGCAGTTTACGCGCCCCCTTCATGAGGCGCAAGACCAAAGGGTACGCCCCCACGGGGCTCCCTTCAATTCCCCTATGGCAAGCAGAATCGCGGCTACGTACACCTTAAACGACTGCGGGGACTGACCCGCGTCAAGCAGGCTCTGAAGGAAACAGAGAACTGGTCGCACACTGCAGTTCACTGGATCCACGCCCTTACTTGCTGCATAGTGCATCCCACATTAACAGGCAAGCCCTGGGCTAGCAACTGGTCCGGTTCAGGAGCCAGACCGCTAGCTTCCACCTGCCTGGGGAGGGGTGGAACACCTCCCCCTCCGCCTGGGATAGGAGATCGGCCCGTACCGGCAATGCCCAGGGCGGATCTTGCGCCAGGGAGACCAGGTCCGCAAACCATGTCTGCCTGTGCCAACAGACTAAAACGAGCCGGAGGCGCTGTTCCCTCACCCTGTCCAACACCTGACGGATCAGGGGGGGTCGGGGGAAACGCATAGAGCCCCTCTCTCGGCCACGCCTGCGCTTTTAGCGCGTCATGACCTAACGGGGGCTGTCCTCCTGGATCGAGAACCACAGTGGGCAGTGTGTCGCGCGCCGCGATGCGAGAGATCGACGCAGGCGCGACCAACCCTGGCCCAAACCTGTTCCATCACCCGAGGGTGGAGGCACCACTCCGTATAACGGGGATTGCCTCGAGACAGCAGGCCGGTCGTAACTCTGCCGTCCCGGCAGATAGACCGCTGACACTGAAAGGAGACGGGGATACACCCACAGGTGAATCCCCGCTATGGTTCAGCGCCCCCGACCGCACACCGCCCTGTTTGTTCAGGTGGGCGATCGCTGCCCTATTGTCCGAGCGAATCAGCACATGGTGCCCATGTGTGAGCCGCTGGAAGTGTTACCTCCGCAGGCCGGGGGGACTGCGGAGGCAACGTTCTCTTTTGAGTCTGGTCCCCAAGAGAGCTCCCAACCAACAATGGGCCCGCGGCGCCATTGATGGTGGGCTTGTCCTGAGGCAGAGCCCGGCGAATCGCCTTCAACTCTAGCACGTTTATGTGGCGAAGCTCCTGAGCCTCCCACCGGCCGTTCGCCGAAAAATGCCCGCAAATCGCACCCCCTCCCCAGAGGGAGGCGTTTGTGCGAATCACCATCCTGAGCGGGACAGGGCCCCACCGAGTACCTCTCGAGAGGTAACGGGGGTACGCCCATATAGCCAGCGCCTGCCAGGCCTGACCTGTCAGAGGAACCCTGCGATGACGGTCCCCGGCCGAGTCCAGGCGAAGCCTGAGAACCATATTTGGACCACGAGAGCATGTGTAGCCTCCCTAGCGGGAGCACATGCAGTGCTGAGGCCATCAGGCCCAACATCACTGTGCACTGATGCACTGACACCGAGGGCACAGACCTAACGTCCTTGGCTTGCTGTCCGAACCGTGCGAGCCTGTCGCTCTGGCGAAAGGCTCGCAGGAAGTATAGCTCGAGCCCCAGGAAGGTCGCCGCCTGCGCTGGGACGAGGCAACTCTTCTGCCAGTTCACCAAAAACCCTAAGGTTTGCCGGTGATTGGTCACCACCTTGGTATGTTCCGCGGCACAGACCCTCGAGTCGGCCGCTAAGAGAACGTCGTTGAGATATAGGAAGACGCTAGGGGTGTCACAATATATCGTCCCACGAAATTTCGCGATAGTAAAACGTCACGATATGTATCGTTGAGATGAAATCTCATATCGCAAAAAAAAAAAAAAAAAAAAAAAAAATTTTTTTTTTTTTTTTTTTCAAAAAATAGACTAAGAAACGTCTTTGTTTGTTGAAGTTCAATGTGTGGAAAGTAGTTCAGTTGAACAAGTCTCTGAAGAGACACATGAGAAGTTATACAGGAGAGAAACCATTCAATTGAGTTTCTGGCAAAACTGTTTACTTGACAGGAAAAACTGAAGATGCATAAAAAATAGATTAAGAAAAGTCTTGTTTGAGTTTGAAGAAAAACTGAAGATGCATAATGAGAATTTATACTGCTGAGAAACCTTTTAGTTCAAAGTAAATCTAAGTGACGGTGTAACTCATTCTATTTCAAGATAAGCCTTATCTCCAATCTCATGTTTTTTCTAGTTGTTATTGTAATAATAATTTCCCACAACAGCATGTTTTGTATTTGTGCATTTCAAATAAAATACTACTTTTCCAGTCATATATTGTCATTATTCAAGTTTAAAAAAATATTGTTAAAATCGTATCGTATCGTATCGTTATCGTGAACCCAGTATCGTGATACGTATCGTATCGTGAACTGAGTGTATCGTGACACCCCTAGAAGACGCGGATCCCCCTCGCGCGGAGGGGCGCCACGGCTGTCTCCACGCACACCGTGAGGGTTCGCGGGCTCAAAGACATGCCGAATGGCAAGCCACAGAACTCGTAAGCCTTCCCCAGGAAGGAGAACCTCAGGTATTTCCTGTGTCTCCTGACCATGTGGACATGGAAGACCGCACCTTCCAGATCCCTGGAAGTAAGAAATCCCCCTGTCTCAACTTGAACAGGCGGGGAAGAGAGCATTCGGGATGGGACTTCCTCAGCGTCTTGTTGAGACGCCGAAGGTCCAATTTTGGACGCATGGAGCCGTCCATGGCCTCCTCCTCCACGGCCAGATCGGGGGTCCCGTCGAACGTGGGTGGGCAAACTGTAGCGCGTATCCCCTCTGGAGGGTGCGCCGTAATGGGGACGGGGGAACATAGATGCTCCCAGGCATCGAGCCTGTTGGACAAGATGGTCTCTTGTGGCCAACGGAGCGGAACCCGTTCCACCATTCGGATCATACTCTCTCCCTCAATGTCCCCATAGGAGACAGTGAACAGTCATCAAAAGCAGAGAGCATATGAACTGAATCAAGTCTCTCTGCCCGCTTCGCGCTCAGAAAAGAGTATCACCGTCTCATCATCGTGGATAGCGAGACTGAACATTTTAGAAACACATTTCTCAAGTTAGAACTATAGAAATGATCCCTGAAATATAGTCATGAGCATATTGCTGGGCCCCGGGACCTTTCGATCCGGTGCCCTGATGGGGGGGCGGGACGTGAGAGGCTACGCCCCCCCGCCGCATGGACAGTTCCGTAGAAGCTGTGCATGCTGGGGGAGAACTTCTTACGCAAGCTCCGCCTACTGACGCGCTGTTGTATCGAAGTAACCCCCCCCCCCCCCCCCCCTGCCGTGCGCCTTTCGCAGGCTGGGGGGACTGCGGAGGTAACGTTCTCTCTCGAGACGCACGTGGACTTGTCCGACAGTGCGGCCCCCCAGGTGAGCTCCCGACCAGCAATGAGCCGTTGGTGCCATTGATGGTGGGCTGTCCTAGGAGCCTCTAGCCGAGGCCAGGCCGTAGCCATGGACCAAGGCGAGCCTTGATGCTGGGTATGAGACCCTGGGCGAGCTCCCGACCGAACTCGGGCCTTGGGCACCGAGGACGGTGGGTCTAAAGCTACAAGCCGCAGGCTGGAACTAAGCCCAGCCTTGGTGAGCCAACCGGTGGGCTTGACCTGGGCGCTGCCAACCGAGGCCAGGCCGTGGCCATGGACCAAGGTGCGCTGTGCCCCCAGCCAGGCTCCCTGCACTTGCAGGGGGCGCCCCAACAAGGGAGTGCGACCCATGAGGGGCTCCCAACCACCCCGGGCCTTGGGCACCAAGGGCGGTGGGCTTGTCCTCAGAGCTACAAGCCAAAGGCTGGCACTGAGCCCAGACCTTGGCGAGCTGTAAGCCCTGCTGGACGCGTGGCGCCAGCAAGGAGCAGTATGTCTATTGTAGCGGAGGTATCTCGCGCCCAATGTACTTAGCACACAGGTACTAACTGCACGGGTGCACGCCAGCTATCTGCAAAATGCTATCGTTCTGTGCTAAACAGTACTAAATATTGCTATCTGCACCTATGCAAGGCAAGCTAGCTTTAACACTTCTTTGAGAGCGGACCTTGGTCAGCTCTAAAGAGCTTAGCTGCGGACAAAACCGAAGGTTCAAGGTGCCTGTGCAGCGTGCTCGTGCCCAAGGCCGAACACGCACTTAACGTGCCGATTCATACTCGGCCAAGCAGTTTTACACACGGCCCATCCCCTCCCTGACCTTCCCTGCTCAGTAGCAAGAGGAAGCAGGAAGCTAACCACTAATAGCAAGCTCCCGCAGGGCGCACCCTATTAGCGGGAGTACTGCTTAAGCAAGCTAGCAAGAAGCACAGGCTAGACAGTAAGCAACCCGGAGGCTAGCGAACGTGCGCGTGCAATGGTAACGTAAGCGGCAATAGCCCATCCCGAAGGGGGGGCACCAATACCCACAACCTGTTAACCCGAGAGAACAGACGTGGAAGCCACTAGCTAAGCTAGCATAAGCACTGAGAGACAAGCGTGCGCTAACACAAGCCTGCGCACAGGCCGGTGCAGCGCGTCTCTACCCTGAGTAACACGGGGAAGCAAGCGTGACCGCAAGCAAAGGCCAGCGGCCCGCGAAGCTAGTCAATCTCAGAAGAAACTCCTCAGCGGGAGTTGCAATCTAGTAGATGCTAATTGCACGAGGCAAGCAACACTTAGCAGACAAGCAAGCTGGCTAAGATGGCGTAAGTACTGAGAGAAGCGGCCCACACAAGGTGCGGGGCGAGCTCACCTAGCTAGCGAATCGCCCAGCTAAAATCTCAGACGCCAGTAAAAGCTACACTACATTTATGTAGGTTCCAGCAACGCCTGTGCGGCGTGCTCCTGCCCTTAGGCATGCACACATCAAATTAATTGTGCCGGTCGTAACCGGTAGCCTCACAGCTAATACAGCACCTAGCTGTTCCCCCCTCTCTCTGCTAACAGGAAAACGGGGTTACACATCGCTAGATACTGGCTGCACGGGAGAAAGCTAGCTAACTAGCTATTTCACTGAAGAGCATGGCTACTAGCTACTACTCTCACTTAAGGCGCGCCCTACACAGAGGTAGCTGGCGCGAAGAACTTAGCACACAGACACTAACTGCACGTGTGCACGTTAGCTATCTGCCACAATAACCGGGTGCGTTACCCTGTCTGGGGACGCAGCCAGATATGGAGTGCTACAAGGTAGTCCAAGCTAGCTGCACTGAGCAAACTAGCTAACTATCTAACGCGCGCGCTCTAAAGCCGGCGTTCCTAAAGTACCTAGCAACAGAAACAACCGCACGGATGCAGCTAGCTATCTGTGACAACTGTGCTATTTAGCCTGTTGTTCTAGTGCTAACGGTACAAGCTATTCTGCATGTATGCAAACCTAGCTAGAGTTATGAGTGCAGACCTGAGTCATGCGCTCAAGCCTAACAACATTACCCCGTTTCCGGGGAAACGTTTCACATCGACTGCACGGCGGCAGTCTGACAACAGTTAACTAAGGAAGATACTCTTAGCTTTTTAGATGACTTGTTCCGACGCCGCAGGGTGAAGGGTACAGGGTCGGGTCTCCGAAGCCTGCTTTATCCCGTCCACGCGACCCTCTTGAGGTGGGCAAGTCAGCCGGAACGAGCCTAGTATCTAAAGCTATATAATATAACTCCTCGTTAACCGCGGAGCTTTCAAAAACACGTCTTCACAGCGGCTGGAAGAAAGCGGAAGTGATTATTCCCTGGGCTGGCAGGACGTGACGTAGTCACGTGGATCCGTGTCAGTCCCAGGGGGTACCACGCCACCTACAGGTGGGTGGTCAGGTTTTAATAAAAAGTAATTTTGGAGCAAAATAACAGTCTTCCATAGGGCTGCGTTGCAGCGTTTAAGGCACTAGTGAGAGCTTGAGTTCGAAACGAAGTAAAACCCAACCTCCTCTTGCCTAAACCCAACCCAGTCATAGGCAGAGTAGGGCAGGTCTTGCCTATGTTAGACGCGTGATGCGTTGTTATGCATCCCATGGGAATTCTAGGCAAGACCCACCCTACTCTACCTCTGATTGACTTACCCTGACATTCTGACCCTAAGGCAGAGTAGAGCAGGTCTTGCCCTAGAATTCCCGTGGGATCCATAATAATGCCCCTGGTATGGATTAGCAATCTATCTGGGTGTTGCCCTACATACACACCAGGGCAGTGCAAGCTGGGATAGGCTCCAGCCCCATGTAACCCTGAATAGGAATAAACAAGTAGCAATAAGGAAAGAATTAATGAATTCATGAATGAAGAACATTTGGGCTGGACTGTCTACTCCAGTGGGATCAAGACAGAATAATTGTAGAAAGTGATGAAATAATGGAAATCCTGTGTAAACACTTTCCCCTTTTTTTTATTATTATATCCCTTTCAAAGTTGGACAACTTTGTGCTCAATCAGCTGTAGAAATATTTTACCAACTTTCCAGCTTTAGCCACTCATGGTGTACACAGAGCTACTACTCTAGTAAATGGGTAGTAACCACAAGTAATAAGTATATAAAAGGGGCAAGAAGGCAGTCTCTCTGTTCCGTTTATTTCAAATTTTGTCTCACTGATGATGTCATAGGCATTTGTGACATCATCAGTGATGCCATAAGAGCAATTGCGATGTCATCAGTTATGTGAAGTTGTGACATCATCAGTGGTGTCATAAGAGAGACGGCTGTGGCTCAGGAGGTGGATGTCACAATGCCTATGACATCATCAGTGACATCATTATTGAGCAAAATCATCATGACTGATGATGTCATAGGCACTAATGATGTCATAGTATCAGTGATGTCACTCAAGCAGTTGTGGTTTTTGGTTACACTCGTTAAATTGTGACATCACTGATGATGTCATCAGTGATGCAAAGTTGAGCAAATGGGCGCTGCGCATAACAAGAGCCCCCGCGCAGTGGGCGAGTCCAGGGATCGATGCCTAGTAATAGTAAATCTGCCCTCATTGAACTAGTCATTATTTTTAATTGGTAGGATTCCCATTCATTCAGAAAACTGCAAATATAATTGATCTAATGAGAGTGCTATTCTTAGCAGAGCTAATGATCATAATGTCACATTGTATATAGGAAGAGCCGGTAATAAGCACTCCTCTCCCTGTTGGCAGGAATGGCTACAAGTTCTTATACTGCTCGGCGCGGGCGATCGGCATGGCGGACATGACGAGGGGATACCTGCAGTGGGTCAACGATGGGGGCACCATCCTGCCCAGGGGACCTCTCATGCTGTCTCCCAGCAGCCTCTTCTCTGCCTTCCACAGGTATGCGGACTGCACTTTCAATGTCTCCTATTTTCTGTGTCTTAAAGCCAAATCCCTCCTATTCCCAAAGTCATTATTACACACAGAGTTAGAACATCTCCTGGTATCATTGTCTTTAAATCCTCTTTATCCCTGAAGTCTTTATTCTCGCTCACGTCCCTCAATTTGTGTCTGCTCAAACTTAAATCTCTGTCTGCAAACTTGCCTTCACATTTACAAAACCCCAGTTTCAGTGTCTCAGGCAAAATCCTCTCAAACCCTTTATTCATTATAAGACATGTTTATGCAGAGGTCTTTCCTTAACAAAGGTGGATTTTTGATTGGCGAGAACTAGAGAGAAATTGAAATTGCTAAGTCAGTGTAAATCTCTCACTTAAAATTGCCACGTGTAAGCACACATGTATTGCTCTAATCAAACTGTTTGCTTCAGGGAGGTCATTGAGAAGAAACCAGAGATCTTCAAGATTGAATGCCTTACAGACATCAAGAACCTGTTCCAGCATAACAAGCAGCCATTCTACGCGGCCTTTGGGAATAGAACTAATGTGAGTCAATGGAGGCGAGACTGCAAACACTCTCCTGGACATTAAAATGGTTGTTTTAGCATGTCGGTGTGCTCGCTGATTCAGAACTCGATGCCGTCTTGGTGTACCGTAAGATCAACAAACATGACGTTTCATTAGCTATCAATTAACAGACACAAACATAATGAAATCCGTGTTGGGCTGAACCCAAGCTGAGGTCATCGGCGGAGTGGCTGGTCTGTGGTAGGGAGCTCCAGCCGGGCACAGCGTCTCATCTTCAGCTGCATAAACACCAACACCCAGTCGCAGCGCAGAGAGCCGGCCAACCTCTGTCTCAGTCTGTCTCTCACAAAAACAAACACACGCACAGTCTCCCACTAGCACCGCCAAGACCTTAAGTCTCCGAATATTGCCATTACGCGCATTAGGTGCGGTTAATATCATCAACGCCTTATGTCACTTTGTGCCAGCGTGTGCTCGTTGGGTATGAGCAACAGCTTTCCTAAGAATTACATAATGGAGTGTAATCTGTTTTCCCATGGCTTTTAACCCGTGTGTCTTTCTGTCTAGGATGTGTTTGCCTATAAGGAGGTGGGGGTCCCAGTGTGTCGGATCTTCACTGTCAACCCCAAGGGAGAGCTGATCCAGGAGCAGACCAAGGGCAATAAGTCCTCGTAAGTACATTTGTCCACTCCATGTGAGGTCCATGGGCCTATAGAGAGCTCGCTGGTAAGACCATTAGGTGTTCATTCCCACTACTGCCACCAGTGGTAAAAATGTATGTACTCATGGTGCTAGTAAGTAGTAGGGATGGGCAATGAATTTCGAATTTTCGAATAATCGTTTTTGTTATGAAGATCGACTTTTATTATTGAATGTCGAAAATCGTTTATTGGCAATCTTGTCTTAGAAAGTACGTTTTCCATTGTTTTTACCGGCGCCTGTCTCTTTAAGAGCAGCAAGTTTGTCCATGTGAAGTTGCCGTAGCTGCTGGCTGCGCATTAGCGACAGTAGCACCCAGCAGCTCCTTGATAGAAACGTAGTAGAAATGGTGTCTACATTACATCAATACTCAGAAGGGTTCAAGGCTCGTTACTGCATGAAGAAAAGCTGATATTCTGTCTAGTGTTCCATGGGCCATCTCGGCTTCGTTCAGGAAGCTAACGTACTCTTGAGTCTGTGAACGTCGATAGAGTGCCAAAGTCACCCCCTCTCCGTCTGATTTCATCCGCCATTCATTTTTCCATAGACCTTGCATAAAATGCATATAAAAATTGTTTTACTTGGTCAAACCATGCGATTCAACTATAATTGGGAATCAGGGGAGACCAACATTTGACTCTTTTTTTATACCGGTATATATATATATAGCGGTGGGCGAATTTTGACGAAAAGTCGACTTTGGCGCAGCGAATTTCGAATACTGTTTTTGCTAGAAATGTCCATCCCTAGTCACTAGCTTTGGATGAAAATGGCCACCAAGTGGCTCATGTTATGTCAAGAGGGAATACATTGTTAGCTTCCATTGATTTATTTAGGCAGCTTTGCATTTTTAGTTGTTTGCTTTTTAGAATTGTTTGAATTTTATTGATTTTGTTCATACTCTATCCCAAACTAGCTTGAGTGCCAACTGGAATCTCTATAGAACTGATTTTTTGTTTGTGCACACACTATTTTAGCTATCTATGCATCCTCACTCTCTCTGACTCTTGTCTTTCTGTCTTCCTTTGTCTCTGTCTCGCCCATAGTTACAGCAGGCTGAGTGAGCTGGTGGAGCACGTCTTCCCTCTGTTGAGTAAAGAGCAGAACTCGGCCTTTGCCATGCCAGAGTTCAGCTCCTTCTGTTACTGGAGACAGCCCATACCCGACATCAACCCAGACGAGCTGCTCTGATCCAACACACACAGACGCCCCCGACGCACCACCCAGACGAGCTGCTCTGATCCAGCGCACACAGACGCCCCCGACGCACCGACAAATGCAACTGGATCATGCACTTGAACGCACCTCCAGCAAACCCCGCCCTCCCTCCGTAAACCCTAGTATTTACACATACACACACGCACACGCACACACACACACACACACACACACACACATACACACACGCACACACACACCACTGTAGCAGAGTGGGACACTGGTAACTCTGTTCTTTGAGCTTGCTGTCGTAGCAGCGATAGGGATGTGATCATAAACACACAAAAAGTCAGGGAAACTGCAATCTCCCCTTAGAAATGAGTTGGAAGTTATGTCCAAAACAATAAATCCTGGAGAGAAAAAACAAAACAAAAAACGTGGAAAAATCACATCCTTGAGAGACTAGGAATCACCAACTAAAATCACTGTCTCTCCTCCTCAAGCTGTTTACAGAAGGCATCCTGCCGAACCAACCCCCAGCCAGCACTGTTGAGTCCGGTCCATCGTTACATCACAGATCCAAGACAGAGTTTTTCTCAGTGATCAGGCACCATGTCGAACGTCTATTCAGGACCGATGCTCTTTATCAACCGTCAGAGGAGACACTGAAGGCCCCACGCACTAGGCGTTCGCCCGAAGCACTAAAGTCTGGGGTGTATGCCGTAATGCGCTAACCCTAGGCAGAAGGAAAAGGCATTTTCTGTGGAGTTGCACTTAATGTTTCACACTTTCCAAACGCCCAGAAACAAATGGACTGAAACCGTCAAAGTGAAGAACACTGTGTTTAATTAAAACCAGGGTAGGAAATTGACACTGGGCACTAGCCATGTGCTGGTAATATTTTTTGCTGTGGCTGCTAAGTTTGTCTAGACTTCCAGCTGCTTTGGCAAGTAACCAGCCATCATTTAGGCTTTATTCTGTTCTTTGAACTGTAGCGGGAAGACGGTTAGTTTCCTGCCCCGAGTCCCACTGACTGAGAGGTAGGTAGTCTGCTGTTGTGTTCAATTTTGTGCCCCAAACTCTTCTCCGGCGATGTTGAGTCCTAGGTTCAGGATTCAGTTAGCTGCTGTGGCAAGAGAGCGCGAACACATCTCAAATGGCCACGTATTCCTTGGAGAGATTTGAGTTTGATATGAATGAGTCGTAGTTGGTGTGGCTAATATTCAAGGTTATTGAGACATGTTTTGCTCAGTATATATATGTAAGGATGATAAGTATGTGGTTTTAAAAAAGAAGGAAAGAAGTGAAGCAGCTTCATGTTATTTTGTGCACGCTGTTATTTTTTTATATATGCTTGTTCTGTTAAACAAGCTGGCGAATCGAGTGTGTTTTCGTTAACAATGCAGTCATTATTTATGATAATTGATATTATTGGTTTAAGTTATTGATTTCTATTGTGCTGCATTTGCTTGTCTGAAATGTAATTTATAACGATGCAATGCCGTAATGCTTCAAATTGGTGTTTTGTATGGTTTGTTGCAGGTTTTACATGCACTTACAGTAAATGCTAGGCCTCTAAGAAAGCTGGCTAAATCCATTCAACATTTGTCTGTCCAGGCACAGTATCAAGCCTTGTACAATTTCATCTCCCTTGTCCCTTACCCCATTTGAGAACGATCTGTATTCCTTGTTTTCACCACCATGTAAGGTACATAGACATTCCTTAGCAAACCAAACGCACTGCTTTTATAGCATTAAAATATGTGTGGACATTTAAAAGATAACGCATGCATAGGAACGACAAAAATAAGCAGATCTGTTAAGAGCATAAACTGAAGGATTTGCCTCTGTAAGGTATCTGTAGAATGCGTGCTAGAATGCCTGTCTGTGTGTGTGCGCTAACGGTGAGTGCTGCTCTTGGGGTGTCAGGGTCATGCACACTTGAACCTATGAGTTCCCCCCCCAGCTGCTTTGCCAAGCCTTATCAGAGACCTTTAATATTAGAGACACCCCACTCTAGGCTCCGCCAATTGTAAGAAATGGAACGCTTCCGGTCTCCTAAATGGGTGTGGGTTCTCTGCTTGTGATTGGCTGTCTTGTCAATGGTGTGAAACTCCATTGGCTGACTGACCAGTCTCCTAAAGGGGCGTGGCAGTGGCGAAAACCTCCGTGGCACAGATACAGGAAGTGACTGGAAGTTGGGGTGTCTCTATCTAGATTAAAGGTCTCTGGCCTTATCCAACGCACTTTGTCTCAGCTGCACCCCGAGACACCTCTCACCCACGCGCACTTCACCAAAGGTCTCTTCGGAGACGGCAGACCAGAGAAGTATGCAATTAATGCAATATGAAGAGTTCTTGTTTTACCTCCTGTGTTGGGTGTGACCTTATAACACCATAGACAAATCTGTTATTCTGAAATATATTGATATATAGGGTATTGCCAGAAGGTGGGGTTAGTATTCTAAGCTACAAAGGCAGAAGATAGGATAGAGAGGGATCATGGGGATAAAAAAAACAACAATGCCTTGACGCTCACAGTCTTCTGCACTTTGGGTAGTTTCTCAGCTATCTGAACAGGCATGAAGGTACTGTCAGACCCATTGACCGTCTAATAATATGGACGGCGTGTCCCCGCTTCTTCTGCTATGCAAAGGTTAAGCCAAAATAGTCGCCATCTTGCTTGTGTGACGTCGTTTGGGACCAGAGTTCGCACAGTAGAGTCGGGCTGAGCCCCCCTCAGCCATACCGCCGTCTGACGGAGGTTTGAGAGTGGTTGTCACAGCTGTCAATCATTTTATACTGTCAAATAACGAATTAAAAACAAACTCATCAGAGAAATTTGGTCTTGAACCGACATCAGCATGATAACAACTACCTAAAATGATAGAAACCATCTTTGGGAAAAATGTATTTGTTGTGTATATCTTTGCTTTTTCATTTTGGCTCATGTCAAATCCGCTAAAATGGAGACATGGGACTTATGACCTATACTGGGACCAGCCGCAAGGGGGCGATCGAGATGTTTTGGCTTCACTTTTGAGTTGCTCTAATGACGTCCATATTTTATACGGTCAATGTGTCAGAGCTGTGGGCGCAAGTTACCTTCTTTGTGTGTGTGTGTGTGTGTGTGTGTGTGTGCGCGCTCGTGAGTGAGTAAGCCAGATCCCATGCCTTTGGTGAACAGAGGAAGAGACAGTGGGTGGTGTTAGGAAATCAATAAACAGGAAACGCTTGAGTGTGTACAGGAAGCCCTTTGAAGCACTTCACTGGCGTATGTTTATGTTTCGTTTGAGGGAAGACTTGTGGGCAAATGTGCCACTCCATATTATTTGGGCCATACCTCTAGCACAAGTTGTAACCTGTTAGTACGTACCAGTTAGGAGTGTTTTTTCCTTTTTTTTTTTTTACTAATGACTAGAAATGAGCAGAGGTGAGACTTGACGGCCGGAACTGTTCAATGAAAAGCACAGCAATTTATGATGACAGCTATTCATCCTAATTGTCACTATCAGTAGTAATTGTCACTATCAGTAGTCGTCGTTTCACTGAAAGGTGTTTTTGACATTTGGGGCATTCGTTCTGTACAGTAGTTATGCTGACTCGTTTTGGTTTGTGTCGATTATGATGTCCTCGTTTTCTGCTTTGATACTTGCGTTTGTGCTCCATGAAGTTTGGCAAAGTTGATTATATCTTATAATTAACAAAGCAATTCCATTCTTTCTATGAAAGTAATACATCTTGTGTGGAAAGATCACACTTCATCTTCTTATGACCTGGGGGTATGTGGTATAATAGTTTGTTCTTATACTTTCAACTGCTGTGTGAAAATGCCATTATGCTGATCTTTACATTTTTTCCTGTCTTTGATGCCTATGTCATTTTGTTTTACTACTTATATTTCTTATACAGTGTATCATCTTTTGTGGGAATATATTTGTTTCATTCTGTTTGGAGGTAAAGCTTGCCATTTGATTGTGTCTGACCAACATAAATACCTTAAGTGTATATGCTGTATTGATTTGTATAGAAATGTGGTTTAAAATATGTTTCAAGAACAAAATCCATTGTAAGATAATAAAACAACAGGCCTAATGAAGCTAACAAAGTGTGACTTGTGGTCATGTTTGTGTTTAATAAAGTTTCTAACTGAATGCATTTGTCTGTTCCACCTGTTTTTCTTTTCTTCCAAGCTTGTCACCAGTCTGGATCGGAGTTAAAAATAATATTGATAATAATTAAAGAAAATAGCAATAATAACCAAAGGCTAGATGAGGGACTTTTACCCTGTCAGGGTTCCTACGCAAGTATGGAAAAGTATGGAATTTGATTTTAGTATTTAACCAGGTCTGGAAAAGTATGGAAAAAGGAAAAGAGTATGGAAAAATATTTGCTTCCGGACTATTGTCTATTGTGACTATCTGTCTTCATTTTTCTAAATTAAAAATTCTAAATTTTCTAAAAAATTATGAATTTATACAAAATAAATTGATAATACGAGCAAGTGTTTTATCATTCCATCAGAATGTAACATACATGTTAACAGTTGGATTTAAAATAATAATAAGTCAGTTTTGAATGGACAGCCAGAGGAAAGAGAAGAAACTGGCCACAGATTAGCTACTTAACTATTTCTAAATGGACTAAAAGCTAGAATATATCCTTTTGACCTATAGCCAGCCACTTCAAAGGTCATACAGAGAGAAATATCAGTATCAGCTTTTGTGGTTCACTGTGTATGTCAGCTGCCTTCAGAGAGAGAGGTTGTGAGTTCTAACCTGGGATGTGCACAGACAACTTTCATCTGTCCTTTTTGAGGTAGCAAAGTTATTTGTATTTGAATAAAAGTGGAAATAGGCGTAACAATCTTCTTTTAGTTTTTATTGCACTTCTAATTAGAGTAATAATAATAATAAATAAATAATATTTTTGACAGTGCAGATAATCATAGTTTTTTTAAATAACACTAAATAATAAATTAAGTTAAATTATATTTACACTAAAGTCAGGTGCTTTCATCACATTCTTTGTTATCTTCCTTTAACTTGTGGTTTTTGTCTTCCATCCATAATTTATAAAAGATATGTTCAGCCATTGTATACTTTTTTGACAGATGTATGTTGCTTTACAGCTGAAATTGGGTAAGAGCTGAAATTGGGTGAGAGACATAGAGAGTGATAAAGAGAGAGAGAGGTTTTGCTGAATAGCCCACTGTAAAAAGTAAAACCAGACAGGTCGAACTTTTTGTGCACCGTGAAATGTTCAACCAGCTACACCTGAACAATCACACCCAGGTGGTGCTAATTACGTATCTTAAAGTGGTAATCCACAACAGCTGCGCTGTAATGGAATTGATAAGAGAGAGAAGTCTTCCTCAGGAAACCTGGGTTACATCGTAACCATCCGTTCATCTCTATGCAATCTAAATCCCATAGAGATAGGCACAGTGCTTATCTCTATGCAATCTAAATCCCATAGAGATAGGCACAGTGCTTATCTCTATGCAATCTAAATCCCATAGAGATAAACACAGTGTTATTCTATGAAGTCTGGCCCGCTGACTTAAAGATGGATGCAGTCAGATTATTTAAACAATCTTTGAGCAACAGTTGTACCAAATTAAGGTTTGTGGCTTTGTGTTGTTATTACTGTGGAGGAATCTTACAAATTTGACCTTGATGGTATGCAAACACATGGAAAAATGCCCATGGATTCTGTTACCATTCGCCTACATGAAACAATGTAATCAAGGGCCAAATGATTGCAGTATCTTTGAATTTAGAAACTGGGAATCATGCAGTCTTATTCAGATTGTTTTAGAATAGGGTTCCAGCCCCGAGCGCGGCCTCACCCGCAGCTCGGCTGCTGCGTCATGCATTAAAATTAAATTAACTAGCCTGTTTTGAAAAATGTAAGGAGTAGAAAGTACAGATATTTGTGTTAAATTGTAGGGAGTAAAAGTAAAAAGTTGTCAGAAAAATAAATAACAAAGTATTTGTACTTAGTTACTTCCCATCTCTCGCTTTAGGCATGAGGAGTGATGGTTGGTTAGGTTAATATCAGGGTAAGAAAAAGTCCACAATGAAAATAAACCTTTTGATTGACTTTATTCATGGATATAGAGACAATAAAAGATCCAAGGGATAACATGTAAAAGTGTAAACACTTATTTCCAACATGGTCCATGATGTTTTATTTTGTTCTCTTGTGTTCTCAACCTCGATGATTCTTTTAATTTACTGTATGTATTCCTGCTGGGCAGTTATATACATATCTTTTTATCAATTATCAAATAAATTCAATCAATCAACCAATCAATCAAATGGCTTATTTCAATTGTGGACTACTTCTTCTCCTGATATTAACCTAACCAATCATCACTTCTCATGCCTAAACCTAACCAATCATCACTCATCATGCCTAAACCCAACCAATCATCACTTATCATGCCTAAACCTAACCAATCACTCCTCATGCCTAAACCTTTGCATGTAAAAGTTTCTGCCATTGCCTTGTGGTCACTTGTAGTATTATAGCTATATATTTTTTATATTCTTTGGCCAAATTAATTTAAAAACTACATTTATTTTGAATGACGGCGTGCCATATCTGGTTTTATTTGGGGACGGGGGGGACTTCATTATAAAGTAACTTTGAAGTCATGAAAATCTACTATTTTCTTAGCACCCCCACAGATTGGTCTAGCTCCCCAAATCCCCCCCTTAGAAAACCTGGAGCCGTGCCTGTTCCTTTCATTTTATTGCCCAAAATTGTAGTTTGTAGTCTGAGTAGTTAAACTACACCAAAATGACCAAAAAGTAGTTTAACTACTTGACTCACTACGCAAATATGAATGTAGTTGAACTACCAGCAAGCTAGCCTAGGTAAACCCAGCCCCTACTGCTCTCTCAGTGACTGAGAACAGGTCTGAGAGCAGGTCACGTGGGGGATGGGTTTACCCAGGCTACCAGCAAGCTACTACAAAATGTAGTTCAACTACATGTAGTTCACTACTCCCCAACACTGTTGACTACTCAGTATGATGCATCACTTTACATTAGGGTACACAAAAAGAACAACTAATGGTCAGGTAATAAGTAAGTAATGATTCGGTACTCATGCAGTAACAACTCTGGAGCAGCACTTAAGGGGGGAACGATAAAGGTAAGTGGTGTTAAGTAATAATGAATGAGTCACTCTTTGGAGTGAACAGCTTTGATATACCTACAAAATAATCATTAACTAATGATTAACTACTCTATATATTCACAAACTCACATTTAGGCTACTAATCATTAACCATCTATTCAGGAACTGACCGACTAATCAGTAACTAATGATTAAACACTATATTCACGAGCTGACATTTAGTAATCATTAAGTAATGATTAACTACTCTACTCAGGAACTTAGATACTAAATCATTAACTAATGACTACCTACTCATTAACTATGATTAGTGATTGACTGACAAATTATTCATTAGCTACTCATTAACTATTAGTTAATGATTAGTTTACTAGTACTACATTATTTGTGTACTACGTTATTGTAGTGTTACCATTTCTCCTTTATACATATTTATAACGGTCACCCTACATGACACTTGTATATAATGTAAATAGCAGTTAATTTGCTTCATGATCAATGTCCTTGTTTGTTGTTTTAGCTTGTTTGCATACACTTTCCCCCCCTTGTAAGTACATTGAGAGCAACGTATAACAGAGTCAAATTCCTTGTATGTCAACATACTTAATAAAGCTGATTCTGATTCTGATATTGCCCAGCTCTGTCAGAGGAAGTGAGCTGCAGCTCACCCAGACAAACATATTGATGTGGTTCAGAAGCTTCTTGGGTCAATCCTTGCAGCAGACTCTGGCTTCAGATATGTTCCCATGATAAGCTGCTGGTTGTCAGATGCCAGCAGTGATGCTTCTTTATCATCAGTTGTTTGAACACTGATAGAAATACGCTGATGAAGGAGACTGGACTGGATAAACAGCCCCTTGGTGTGTAGTTGTTCACTGGTTCAAATCCCACCCGTCTCACTCTTTACGCTTTCAAGTCAGATGCCAAAGTCCAAACTGAGAAATATATTGACAGTCTAGTGTCGTCCTACGCCTGGCGGCCACTGCTTCCGCTTGCGTTGCATTTACTCTTTCATTCAATGTCGGTAAAAGTTCAGCTGTCTGGTTCCGCTCTCATAATCCCCTGCTCATGTCTCTGTGGAGGTCAGGGGGGAGACCACTTCTTAAAACAGCTTTTTCTCAGAGTTTTTCTCTTTTACTCTTTCCTCTGGCTGTCTCCCTTCAAAACTGATTGAGGCTGGAGCCCACAACCTCGAAACTGACCGAGGCTCGAACCCACAACCTCAATACTGCTGGGCAGCAATCAAACTCTCTGAGCCACTGGATCACACTTCTGAAGACAGGTTTTTCTCAGAAAAGCTGTCATGCAGCTGTCAAACCTTGGCTCACAGGGTTTGACAGTCATTTCTGTCAGAGCTTTTCAGTCTTCACTTAAGAAGTTCTTCAAAGTCCAAGCTTTCACTGAGGCTCAACCCCAAAACCTCCCAATTGTGGTGTGGCCATAAGTCATTTACAATGGGGACATGTCCCCGACTCCCCACCACTTTTCAACACAAAGTGACAGCCTTGTGTGCTCAGATGTCAAATATGGTCCGACAGAGAATTCTGGAAATTTGAGTCTGGAAAAGTATAGAATTTTAAAATGGAAAATGTTGCTTCTTCTTTTTGCAATGTTTTGTTACATGATTGAGGTTATTGCCATTCAAATGCCAATTTGTTGAGTTCATTTTATATAACAACCTTTATGATTTATGGCACAGTAATCCAGTCGACAGATGGTTTATACTGTACGTTGTTTTAGGTTAACAGTTTGAGGTCAAAGCAAAGGTTCTGGTTCTTTTCGTCAATTGAACCATTACGGTTACAATTCTCAGGAGTGAGAGGGGGAATTCTTTTTCACCCACACCCACTTTACACGACGACCCAAAAATGAGGTTTGACTTCTAGTCTTTCTCAATACCGTTTATGAAGCTGACCCAGTTTATTATATAACACTAATAAAATATAATATTGCTAAAGCATGTTTTTTCCCACATCATTCTCTTTGGGAATGTTTATTAATCATTTTGTTGAGAGTAGATTACAAAGATAAAGTGAGATGATAGTGAAAGTGATTTGTCACGGTTTATTACTTATAAGGAATAGTTCATCCAAAAATGAAAATTTTGTCATCTACTCACTCTCATGGCAGTTGAAAGTTGAATTGGCAGTTTGTCTGTATAACACACAGGGAGGTGCTGGCAACCTCCCTGCAGCCTTCTCAAAAACAACTGAAGTCAGTGGGGACCAGTTTTTCAGAGTCCCACTAAGACCTATATTACACCATCATTTAGTGCGAATCGTGTACAGCTGATTGATTTGCAACAAATGTTTTTGTTTTGGAACCAAAACATTCTTTATAGTCCTAAGAACTGGTCCCCATTGACTTTTTTTTTTTTTTTAATGTTCCTACGAATTTGTGCAGGCAAAAACCCCTGTGTGATAAAGCCTTTACATGCTTGTGCGCCAAAGCACTCACCGACTGCGCCGAGGGCGAGGGTTGCACCGCGGCTGGCGAGCCTGCCGGCGCAGCTGGCGTGCAGCTCCTCGAAAAAGTGACTCGACGCAGTTGACGCGAACAGCGCAAGTATAATATAACTAGGGATCTCGCGCGCTTGATTCCTAGGCTCGCCCAGTACGCGGGCTCGCTAGCTCGGCCGCTGTGCGGCCTCACCCGTCTTGCAGCTCGCCAAGCTGGCCCTGCAGCTCACATTCGCAGCTCGGCCACTGTGCGGCCTTGCCCGCTGCTGTCTGGCCAGTGAGACCAGCATCACTGATGTCAGATTTATGACATCACTGATGATGTCACAGTGGGATTCATGACACTGGGATTTATGAGATCACTGATGATGTCACAGTGGGATTTATGACATCACGGATGATGTCACAGTGGTATGTATGACATCACAGTGGAACAATCACAGTGGGACAGAGAAACAGAGTCCCAGCTCCCATTTATATACTAATGATGTAGATGGGGTGATAACAGAAGAGTGAACGCTATTAATACCAAGTATATGCACTACAGTCTCTCCTTGACTTCTAGTCATTGAAATCCTAGTGAAATCACACAATTTACTCATTTTGCTGAGTACATGGGTCTAGCTGCCGCCGGCAAGGCTCCAAGTTGAGGCTATCGCACACGCATGCTTTCTGCTTTATATGGACTTCACAATTTTCATTTGGCATGATGGTGAGTAGATGACAGAATTTTCATTTTTGGGTGAACTGTTCCTTTAACCAACATTATTATATTCCATTATAATATTTGACCATATATTGATTCTCTGAGATGGGTTTGTTAAAATAAAAATATATAAAATTTTATGAATGTTAATTTAAAAACACATTTTTTTTACAGAAGACATTCAAAAATAGTACACTAGGTCCAAAAAATAAATTGATAATCAAATATATTAGCAACAAATATTGCTCTTTGTGTTCAGTTTGCTTTGGCAAAATACCTGAAAATGGCAATGTGATGAATCCTTGATGAACACAGTACATTTTTCAAGACTTGTAACTGGAAGCACCCTATCCTCAGACAGTGAAGCGGCATTGAACTGTTCTCCTACACATGTGCCTATAGAGTGCCTACTGTATGTCACACACTCTTCCCGGTTTCGCATGGGACCGCAGAAAGTGAACTTTCCAATTCTCTTAATTTTTCCATTGACGTTTCAAGTCAAATATCTTTTGGTCACTCATCGTGTAGCTGAATCGCTTGGGTTGTCCAAGTAAAACTCTTTATAGAAGGATTTTACCAAACGTCAATGGAGAAATGAATGGGGAATTCACTTCCTGAGGTCTCATGCGGAACCTGGAAGAGGGCGTTAATTAGGCATTCTATTGCGATTCAGTCAAAACCATGGCTTCTTCAACATCTCCAGTCCCACCTGGCTGGAAACAAACTAGTCTTTGCTGTTATCTGGCCAAGCTGAGTGCCAGCTATCTTTTGGCCTGCGGTGCGTAGAGGAAGATGGCGCTGTAGGTGGAGAGGATCTCCCTGGCCTCGGTGGTGGCCAGCTGGCCTCCGGTCCTCACCAGGCTCACGCGGTCTCCCTTCCTCAGCGACAGGATGAGGCTGAACGAGACGGAGCCTCCGCAGCTGCAGCCCCCTGTGGCCGTGCCCCCGTGATGCCCAGCTGCCGGCCCCGCGGAGCTCTGCAGCCTCTGCACACTGCGGTTAGACACCGACAGCACAGCGTCTATGCGGTCGCCCTGCTTGGCCGTCAGCAGTCCTGAGACCAGGTAGCGGCCGTCCATTGGTACAGTGAAGATCCCTATAGAGCGGGGAGAGAAGAGGGAAGGGGGCATGATATGGCAATTGCCAGGTAATCCTATGTATGCATGTATGTCTATCCGTATGTCCGGAGTTGCACTTGCAAGGCAAGGCATGGTCCGATCACCTCCAAACCTTGCCAAAACACTTTTCAGGGGTCTGGCATGAAACTGGCGTGGAAAAAAAGAAAATAAATTGCCCATTGGAGGAGCTAATTAAGGCAAAGTTTTAGATTTTAAATGGCCATAACTCTCACACCATTGCTCTGATCGCCTCCAAACTTGGAGTATGCGCTTAGGGGGCAGTTTCATGATGTTCCGACAGCGCCACCTACTGGCAACACAAAAAGCGGTTTATCTCAAGAACCATTCACCCCTGAAAGACTTCAACCTTGGGGAGTGCGCTGCTGGGAACCCGACGGAGTGTGGTGCCAAATTCTGTACAATTTGGACATGTGCATAGTCATACAGCTACCTACTGGCAACACAAAAAATGGTTTATTTCGAGATCTTTTCAAACTTGCCATGTGCTTTGCTGGGGACCCAAGAAAGTGCAGTGTCGAATTTCGTGCAATTCCAATCAGAACATGGCATTCACGTATCTCGAGATCCGTTCGTCTCATTGACTTCAAAATTAGGGGGTGCGTTGCTGGGGACCCGACAGAGTGCACTGCCAAATTTCATGGGAGTTTGGTCACACCCATGAAAAAGTGTTTTTACCTTAGAAATGAACGCCCGAAGCACGCTCAATTCTAGCCATAGTTCCTGGGGATCCCCTGGAACCCCTGTGAGGGCACCCCCTCAAGGACCCCTGGGGGTCCCTGGACCCCACTTTGAGAACCACTAGATAGGATAATGCTGTAATTGTTTCCCTGGAAAACTCCAGACAAATATTTTGTTGACTAAAAAACCACAAGCATGGGTGTGAGTATTATGACAGTATTTTCATTTTTGGGTGACCTGTTCCTATAAATATATTCTTGGCTGAAATCATATCCAGTGGTTTGAGTGACGTACTCTGGTTGAAAGCAGTCAGATAGTTTACTTGGGCCAGTACTGTTCAGCATGTCGCAACACTGGTTGCAACATGCTGAATGTGTAATGTTTCCCAGAAAGTCACTGAGGCATGTATCACGAAATGAATCATTCCATGGGCCAACTGCTGTAACAAAAACAAAAAAACAGACGCAGGGGGTGGCTTCACACTAAAGGCCAATGACATCATCACGATGACATCACAATTGCACAAGCAACATCACAGAGACATCATCCCCGATGACATTACAATTGCTCTAGTGATATCACTGATGACCATCACCGGTGACATCACAATTGCTCGAGTTACATCACTGATGACAGTATCACTGATGACATTGTCACTGATGACATTACTCACCGATGACATCATCACCGATGACATCACAATTGCTCGAGTTACATCACTGATGACATTGTCACTGATGACAGTATCACTGATGAAATCACTGATGACATTGTCACTGATGACCTCACCGATGACATCCTCACCAATGACATCACAATTGCTCGGTGTCATCGGTGTGACATCATTGGCCTTTTCTCTTTTCTTTCATGGGTACATAGAACTGCATGACATCATCAGCGACCTGGCCTCTTTCTTTCTTTCTTTCTTTCTTGGGGATGGGTGGGCAGGCAGACATACGGACAGACCCTCTTATAGACACACCTTGGCCCCTACTGGCCATGCTGTAAAAACAGTCACGAGTCAAGGAGTAAAGAGTCAGTGGTGATGAATGAAAAGCTTTGTGTTGTACCTGTCTGTGGACTGTAGTGTCCACCATCATTGACTAGCACCCTGTTGAAGCGGATGATGCCAAAGTCTCCAGAGAAGGGCTGCTGGGTGAGGCCAGCAGAGAAGGAGAAGGGATCTGCCAAGGCGCCACTGTCGACTGAAACTGGACCAGAGGAAATGGAAGGAGTTAGAGAGAAGATAAGCTATGGAAACACTGTGGAGGAGTGTGTTATGTGGTACAGTATGATAACGGGCCATTTTCTGACCCAAAAACATGGACCCAAGTCGATCGGAGTCCCATTTCAAAGATAGAAAACGTACTACAAAATCCTTCATCCGCCATTTCTCTAGTCTCTATGTAACCCATCATACTACAGCTATGATGGTGAAGTGTGGATTGCATGAATAATGATTTGTCTACTTTCTTTTTTCGTTACTAAAATATAAAGAGAGGGCGAGGGAGGATTTTACCTGGTGACACGGCGGGGGGAGCGTCGTACATCGGCTTCCAGGGCAACTTTGCTGCTACAGGAGCTACAAGGTGCAAATCGAGTGTTAATTCAAAATATATTCCTGGCTGGCAGCATGTTGGCAAGCCAGGTGACATGGGAAGTAACACTTTTATTTTTAAAAGGCGTTTCATCCGTAAATCAGCACTGGTGTTATATAAATAATACACATTCATTCATTTAATTTATTCATTGACATTTTCTGGTGTGTACTGTGGACACTGTGTGTGTGTGTGTGTGTGTGTGTGTGTGTGTGTGTGTGTGTGTGTGTGTGTGTGTGTGTGTGTGTGTGTGTGTGTGTGTGTGTGTGTGTGTGTGTGTGTGTGTGTGTGTGTGTGTGTGTGTGTGTGTGTGTGCGTGCGTGCGTGTGCGTGTGTGAATGAAAAGGAAAGAAAAATACTACTGTAGAGTGGATGTTTAAAGAAGTGCCATATTATGCGCATTTTAACAAGTTTAAAGAAGTGCCAGAATTCCATAACTACTAAGCGGCGTAAGCAGTCATTTTCACCGCTAGATTCCATTAATGCATTTATTAAAACGACAAAACAGGCCTAGAACCCTGGGAAATTCAGTGAGGTCAAAATTACCACCTACTGGTTGTTCTAGGTGAAAATGATCATTATTTTCTTTGCCTTTTGTGTATTTTTTTTTTTTTTTTTTTTACTATTTTAAAGTGCAGAAACTTTTAGGAAAAGTCAGGGACCACCAGTGGGCTAGCTTGGGGTTTTACAGAGGAAGCTGCGGAAGTTATCCTGAAAGCTGTAGTTCCTCGAATGGCCACTTGAGGCAGTGAGGTCATTCCCGTTCCCCCATGTTGTAATGCCCCACTTTATAACAGTGATTAAGCATGTTTACAGAATGGACCGAAACATCATTTTGGCCTATATAGCTATAAGTTCACCTTTCATGACAACTGTATGGGGCGTGTTTTTGTTTTTTGTTTTTCAGATTGTTCCACAATTGTACTTGGCCAATTGCCCCGTTCGCTACCCCCTCTGCCGATCTGGGGAGAGCCATAGACACATGCATGCTTCCTCCGATACATGTGCAGTCGCCAGCCGCTTCTTTTCCCCTGACGGAGGGGAGCTTCACCGGCAGGACGTATTACGCGGGAGGATCACGCTATTCCCACCAGTTCCCTTCCACCCCGAACAGGCGCCCCAACCGACCAGAGGAGGCGCTAGTGCAGCATTCAGGACACACCCTCATTCCGGCTTCGCACCCACAGACACACAGCCAATCATGCCTGTGTGGACGCCCGAACAAGCCGGAGGTAACACGGGGCGCGAACCTGCGACCCTCGTGTTGGTAGGCAGGGAATCTACCGCTACACTACCCGGATGCCATGGGGGGTGAATTTTTATATACCTCACCCGTTTAGCGTAAAATAGATGATAGAAAAGACTGTTTTGGAGGTGATTGACAGGTCGCCTGTCCAGTAATCACGCAGCTTGCTGATCACAGCCCAATAGCAGGCGGAGCTGCAGCTCTGGGAAACCCCTCGTCCATTTATATAGAGTCAATGGTACCACCAGCATTGTATTTTTGTAATTCAACAAAGTTATTGCACATAGAAATTTCAAAAAGGTCAAAATGACCACCATGGCCGTTCTAGTGTTAACTTGATAATGAACTGCAACAATACCTTGGTTCCTCTGAGGCTTGAAAGACACAGGCTGAACGGGGGGATAGCCTGCGAAATAAAGGGAAGACAACTATCATATTTCATTGTTAACAATTATAGCCTAATGATATCATTACAAATTTGTATCAGCCACAATGCAATATAGTGATGCAAATCAAAATAAACAAAACATCTGAACAGAAGTTTGTTTAGTGGTTACCCTTGCCTGAGGTAATGTGGTTTGGATTCCCCCTCACACACAGATTGTCTGTCTAAACACTGTGGGCTAGTTTCCCAGAAAGGGTATAAATTCAACCAGGAATAGCTTTTAATTTGGACTACATAACCATGCCTTCAAAACGACCTTCCTGAATCATTTTAATTTGGTTTAGCTGCTTCCATAATCAGATTCAGGTGTGGAAACTAAGGTTTCCTCAAAATCTTCAAATGGATTTAGCATATTTAGCATACATCAGTTGTGGGTGCAGTGAAATAAAACCAATCAGTCAGAGACGCATTACCCAACAGCATTGAAAAAAAAAAAGAAAACCATTGAAAAGAGAAAAAGAAATCAACTGGAAATAAACCACACAATTCCCGAACCAAAGCCAGAAGATTTTATGGGAAATGTGGGTCTATAAGTTAA
Organism: Poromitra crassiceps; assembly: GCF_964638095.1. Classification (NCBI taxonomy): domain Eukaryota; kingdom Metazoa; phylum Chordata; class Actinopteri; order Beryciformes; family Melamphaidae; genus Poromitra; species Poromitra crassiceps. The sequence continues at coordinate 33,217,853 of NC_139635.1, forward strand.
ACCTGCCCCCTGGCAGGCACAATTCTAGCCTTCATTTAGCCCTGGAGTCACTCCAATCTTCCTTTATCAGATTAATATAATAATTCAGAACAGGGTAATTCTAGAACTGTCTGTGAGATCCAATTTGAGCTAGCCACTTAGATACATACATTTTTTGTGTAGGGTTACTTTCACACCACAAGCCTGCTCATATCTTATTATTTTGGGCAAACCTTCATATCTGTTCTACAACAACATACTCCAAATCTGATACCAATATGAACTGACAGAAAGACAAGCATGCACAGAGAGTAACATGCTAACACTGGTTAGTGAGAGCTGAGCAGATTTCCGATTTGCATGCAAGCATGTGTAGGTTACATGCCTCAGAATCTGGTTTTGTACCGCATTATCCATTTGGACAAGATCACTCAGAAGAGGAACAAATGTGACTCAATGCAGAATGTTACTGTTCACGCTGATTAGAAAACACTTTTGATGTCAGAACAGAATTGAGAGTCTGAATGGAGTCCTCCATTAGCACCACTCACCTGGAGCTCCTGCGAACCCTTTGACAGGCATGGAAGAGGAGTCCTCGGATCCCCTCCGCACCGTCACCCTGCGCAGGTAGCCAGGAGGCCCAGCCTCCCCCGTCTCCACCGCCGGCTTCCTGGGAACCAGAGTCAGAGTGGGGAGGCCTGGCTGCTGGGGGCTGGACACAGGCTGTCTGGGCTGGCTGGGCTGCCGGCGCGTGTTGGGCTGCCTAGGGCTGGACGGCTGGCGGGGGATGATGAGAGGGATGCGGATCTGGGGGATTTGCGTTATTCTGGTTCTGGTCGGACTCGAGTCCGGCGAGGAACCCGTCCTCTCTAGTCTCACGGTCATTCCTTGCAGAGTGAGAGGAGAAAAAGAAAGCAAGCGGCTCCATCAATTGACAGTTAGCCATAGGGTACAGTAGGTGTTATTAGCATGCGTCAGATTATTCTTGCCACAATAGCTCCCGATCAGCCGATCCAACCGATTAAAGACATGGAGAAAACCTATAACTGTAACAGCACCAGCCTGCAATTCACGAGTCGCTCATGAACACGGCTTCTCTTCTCACATTCAGCGCTCATCTTCCCTCTGGTGAATTCTCTCTTAATGACTTGCAGTCCAAATTAGACTTGGCTCACTCTGGACCTCTGAGCTTTTTTTTTTTTTTTTTTTCCCCAACCAGGTCCATTATTACCCTTCATGAAAGCAAAGCAGGTGGGCGGGCAGGCAGGCGGGGTGAGAGCCATGTAACAGTGTGAGGGTCCTGGCTGCTTGCCAGCCTGCCTGAGGCCACAGACACTACCTGGGCCTGTAATGTTCAATGTCGAGACGGCGTGTGTGTGTCGTGTCCCGGGGACAGATAACAAACAACATACAGTACCTGCTTTGTGCCAGGTAGCCCCGCCCACCTCACAGCCAGGTGTCAGACAGATTGTGTCATGCTGTGTAGTTAAGGTGTAGTGACGAGGAGCTGCCACAGCAGCACATTACGTGGCTTGTTTGTTTGGAGCTTGCAATTCAAGCGTCTGCAGTGGGGGGGGGGGCGGGGTTAGGCATGAATGGAGTACATATAACATGATTATACTAATGTAATTACAAGATACCATAAATGTGATTTGGTTATTTGCAGTCAGGAGAAAGTGATTTAAAGTACATATTTAAAGAACATGTTTTGATGGGATAAAGCATTTAGGTATAGACATCAAGTGAATATATTGCATCTTAAAATGAAAACAACGGTTGATCGTTGCTGCAGGTAACAATGCCAACGCTATTCAAATAGGGATTCACCGACATGAACATTTTTTTTACCGCTCCGATAACCGTTATTAACATTGTGTCCGATAACCGATATGTCTTTCTTTATTTCCAAAACATTTGGAAAAGCCCATAAATCATAGATTTACCGCATTGTTTCCTCTGGCTGATAACGATATTAACATTGCTGTTATTTTGCATCCCTACTTTCAAATGAAAAAGAATTGTTCCTACAACCGCACATTCAGTCTGTCGGAGGCAAAGTGATAAATCCAAAAGTAACGGAAAGCAATCGCATCACATTTGTAAGTCTGCGTATTTGGATTAACCGGCTAATCGGTGATCTCTGAGGAAAGTAACTTCCGCAATTGCATCCCTTTGTGTCTGCCGGGGAAACATTTCTGTTCTTATCAAATAAAACATGATCAGCCATCAACAACACATTTCTTCCTTCTCGCTGCAAGTGATGCCACAAACCGCTCAGAAAACACATGCATAATCAAAAACTAATTAAACAGAGCAATCATGTAGCACTGAGATAATCAGACATCTCTTGTTCATTTCCTCCCTCCCTATCTATGCCTCCTTCAGGATGTTGGTTGCCTGTGTGCATATTTCCCATGAGCACTCAGCCTCCGTCTCACTAAGGGGGCAACCACAGAGTCTCAAAACACACACACGAACGCACACAGACACAGAGTCTCAAAACACACACACACGAACGCACACAGACGCGATGGTGCAACCAAGAGCATCACCAAAACCAGATGCTATTGCTCCTAACCCGGACTGAGACACTGCCGGGGGGTGGGTGGGGGGGGGAGGGGTCGGTGCTCATTAGTCATCACTGTCGCATCTCCGGATTCGGGTGACAGTGTATGAGAGTACAGTATTGGAAACATACGTGTCTGAGAGGATTCCGGTGACACTGTATGAGACAGTATTGGAGACACAAGTGTCTGAGAGGATTCGGGTGACACTGTATGAGACAGTATTGGAGACGTACGTGTCTGAGAGGATTCGGGTGACACTGTATATTATGAGACAGTATTGGAGACATAAGTGTCTGAGAGGATTTGGGTGACACTGTATGAGACAGTATTGGAGACATAAGTGTCTGAGAGGATTTGGGTGACACTGTATGAGACAGTATTGGAGACGTACGTGTCTGAGAGGATTCGGGTGACACTGTATGAGACAGTATTGGAGACATACGTGTCTGAGAGGATTCCGGTGACAGTGTATGAGACTGTATTGGAGACGTACGTGTCTGAGAGGATTCGGGTGACACTGTATGAGACAGTATTGGAGACACAAGTGTCTGAGAGGATTCGGGTGACACTGTATGAGACAGTATTGGAAACATACGTGTCTGAGAGGATTCCGGTGACACTGTATGAGACAGTATTGGAGACATAAGTGTCTGAGAGGATTCCGGTGACACTGTATGAGACAGTATTGGAGACATACGTGTCTGAGAGGATTCGGGTGACACTGTATGAGACAGTATTGGAGACGTACGTGTCTGAGAGGATTCGGGTGACACTGTATGAGACAGTATTGGAGACATACGTGTCTGAGAGGATTCGGGTGACACTGTATGAGACAGTATTGGAGACATACGTGTCTGAGAGGATTCGGGTGACACTGTATGAGACAGTATTGGAGACGTACGTGTCTGAGAGGATTCGGGTGACACTGTATGAGACAGTATTGGAGACATACGTGTCTGAGAGGATTCGGGTGACACTGTATGAGACAGTATTGGAGACATAAGTGTCTGAGAGGATTTGGGTGACAGTGACACTGTATGAGACAGTATTGGAGACATACGTGTCTGAGAGGATTCCGGTGACACTGTATGAGACAGTATTGGAGACATACGTGTCTGAGAGGATTTGGGTGACACTGTATGAGACAGTATTGGAGACATAAGTGTCTGAGAGGATTCGGGTGACACTGTATGAGACAGTATTGGAGACATACGTGTCTGAGAGGATTCGGGTGACACTGTATGAGACAGTATTGGAGACATACGTGTCTGAGAGGATTCGGGTGACACTGTATGAGACAGTATTGGAGACATACGTGTCTGAGAGGATTCGGGTGACACTGTATGAGACAGTATTGGAGACATAAGTGTCTGAGAGGATTTGGGTGACAGTGACACTGTATGAGACGGTATTGGAGACATAAGTGTCTGAGAGGATTCGGGTGACACTGTATGAGACAGTATTGGAGACATAAGTGTCTGAGAGGATTTGGGTGACAGTGACACTGTATGAGACAGTATTGGAGACGTACGTGTCTGAGAGGATTCGGGTGACAGTGACACTGTATGAGACAGTATTGGAGACGTACGTGTCTGAGGGAGAGCAACAAAGAATATTGCAGCAGACAAGCAGATCATGCTACAGTATATGGAAAATGTTGTCAAGGGGCACGCTGCACAGTGCAGGGTGTGGCGGTGGTTACACGCACATACAATAATGCATCGCACACATTCTCGCATACATTTCTCTCTCTCTCTCTCTCTCTCTCTCACTTTCCTACTCGCACACAGTCTCACACGCCCCGGCCCACTTTCCTCCAGTGATATTAATGATGGGAGGTTCGGATTGTGCAGTGAATGGCAAGACCTCAGGGATCCCCACAGTGTGTGTGTTTGGGTCTATTCTCCTCTGAAGACTTCCAGATGGGCTGAGCGGGTCAGCACTGGAGGGCCCGGCGGTCCAGATGGAAACGCCTCATACCTCACAGCTCTAGGAATTCTGCACAGTCTCTTCGGGGCAATTGTTGGTGTCAAAGTGCCCCCCCCCCCACACACACACACACACACACACACACACACACACACACCTCATAATTCCGGTGTTGACACAAATATACATGGTGACTAGTGACGGTGGTGGTGGTGGTGTCAAATACTAGTTGCCATTCTTTCCCATCACACACTCCTTGACTTCAAATAGCCTTTGAAGTCCTGTTTCCCTTGTATTCCCTGACCATGCGAGACAGTTCATCTCATTGCCCGCCTCTCCAGAGTCCAGTATAAAGTCAAGAATGATCAATTGCAAAGCGTTGATCCGTGAAATCAAAGCGGCCATTTTATCCCCCATTTAATACAACCGCACTTATTTGTTGTGAAGGCCTCGCCTGTGAACAGACACTTTTAGGGGACAGAAGAGGGGGGAGGGGGAGGAAAAGTCCTCTGGCATTCTTGGAAGGACAAATCTCAATCAGCAGGAAAAGTGGGATAGAAGGAGAGAGAGAGGGGGAGAGCGAGACAGAGATAAGAAGGGAGGGAGCAGGGGGAGTGATCTGATCTGGGATGGGATCACCTCCAAAATAGGGAGAGCTGGAAAACAGCCTGGGACTGTAATGAGAAAGCTCCACTCCACAGCAATGGGATCACGTATGATATTTCACACAAGGCAGATTAGGCCCTGCCTGAATGAGCGACTGCGACGTGCTGGAGCCCTCTGGAAATACAGACATTTTCTATATTTCAACATTTCTCGACAATCTCCATTCAAATAAAGACCTCAAAGTCTCCATTTCAAAAGGTCTCGGACCCATCAGAGAGAGGCATTACTGCTTCACCACAATGCCCTATTGGAAGTAGTGAGAAACAAACACACACGCTGCAGTGGCAGACCTCTCCTCATGGTCTACAGCAGCTGCTGTCTGTACTGACCTCTCCTCATGGTCTACAGCAGCTGCTGTCTGTACTGACCTCTCCTCATGGTCTACAGCAGCTGCTGTCTGTACTGACCTCTCCTCATGGTCTACAGCAGCTGCTGTCTGTACTGACCTCTCCTCATGGTCTACAGCAGCTGCTGTCTGTACTGACCTCTCCTCATGGTCTACAGCAGCTGCTGTCTGTACTGACCTCTCCTCATGGTCTACAGCAGCTGCTGTCTGTACTGACCTCTCCTCATGGTCTACAGCAGCTGCTGTCTGTACTGACCTCTCCTCATGGTCTACAGCAGCTGCTGTCTGTACTGACCTCTCCTCATGGTCTACAGCAGCTGCTGTCGGGGACAGACCTCTCCTCATGGTCTACAGCAGCTGCTGTCTGTACTGACCTCTCCTCATGGTCTACAGCAGCTGCTGTCGGGGACAGACCTCTCCTCATGGTCTACACAGCAGCTGCTGTTGGGGACTGACCTCTCCTCATGGTCTACAGCAGCTGCTGTTGGGGACTGACCTCTCCTCGTGGTCTATATCAGCTGCTGTTGGGGACTGACCTCTCCTCGTGGTCTACACAGCAGCTGCTGTCGGGGACAGACCTCTCCTCGTGGTCTACAGCAGCTGCTGTCGGGGACAGACCTCTCCTCGTGGTCTACACAGCAGCTGCTGTCGGGGACAGACCTCTCCTCGTGGTCGGGGACTTAGTGCCAACATTTCGCAACTGAACTCACCCAATTCCATTCAGCAGCCAGTCACACAGTGTGTAAGGGCAAAGCTATTCCAGAGAAAACTTTCACTTATGTTATTACAACACTACTTCATCTGTTTGCGGCCTCCACGGGGTTTTCATATGACTGTGGGGAGAATATTAGGACGAACACAGAAAGGAAACACTCGAGTAGCTCCTCACTACCACACCCAGAGAAATGTGATTTTTTTTTCATGGAAATTTTAGATTTATTTAGACTATTTCTTTCGTTTCCAAACTCGAACAAAACGTAAAAACCTCAACTCCCTCTCTCATGGGGCTTACTGTAAGTATACTGACTCTTTTGTGAGCACTAAGACAGAGAATATTTTGAGAGTCTCTCCACTTAAACACACCGATAGAAATACGACGTAGAAATTGTTTGGGGAATTGGTTTTGTTGTAGCTATATCAACAGGTAATAAAAGCATGAGGTGAGAACACTGACAAAACATTGTTCACAATCCTGCTACAGGACACACAGTTCATTGGGATTTATTCGCTGTGCAGAAATGCAGTATTAAGTTCCATGTAAGGTAATGAACTCTAATATCACCGTTTGGAAATAACCGCCCATATTTGGCTTACGAGGAAATGGAATATACTTTCTCTCCACAGTGCAGTGATTAAACGTGTCCATCGTCAGCCCTGCATGCCTCCCTATCAGCCCCATTGTTTTGACCATGGCCTGTGTGCTGTTAAAGAAAGGGAGGCACCAGCCGGGGACGGGGCCCCACTCATGACATCACAGCTCAGGGCAGTAGAAGCATCTGGTCCTGGGTGTGGAGCCCTGCTTCTCCCCTCTCCATCAAGACTGGCTCCAGCAGTGAGTCAGGGCCCTTAATGAGGACCAGACTCCACACATCATGCTGAGGTCACCCTACGGGAATCGCTGGAGGTTGGTGCATGTACGTATGCATGGTGAGGGGGGGGGTGATGTGTTTTTGTGCGTGTGCTCATGCACGTGTGTGTGTGTGTGTGTGTATGTGTGTGTGTGTGTGTGTGTGTGTGTGAGGGCTGGGGAGTTGCGGTTAAGGTCTCATCCAATCCTCCGCTATGCGTGAGAAAACTATGTGATGGCGCGTGAAACAAGGCGTCACAACTGAAACTGTTCATATGGAAAGATGGAACGCTACGCTATGCTATGCTATGGCGTTGGGAGCAATGAGGCACAACACGGTGTGAGTAAACCACTACTGAGGAAGGACTGAGAGTTCAGCCAGTGTGTGGAATCTCAGGTGCACTGTCCATCTGCCTGTCTCATTCTTTTAAGAGGGAGTATGAAAAATATAGGGAAGTATAATTGGCACAACGTGAATCTGCGTCGAACACAGGAAGTTTTGCTCCCTCTCCTGGAGATACCCCGTGGCCTCTCCTGGAGATACCCCGTGGCCTCTCCTGGAGATACCCCGTGGCCTCTCCTGGAGATACCCCGTGGCCATCATGTGGGATTTGACTCTCCCAGCCTCCATGTAAGCCAAGTACCACGCTTGATATGGAGGATTAACTTCAGGAAAGAGCACCTACAAAGCCCTATATGGTAGCCTGGACACTGGGTCACTCTCTAGCCCCCATTTGTTAGGAGTTTCATGGCCATCACTCAATCATAGTTTGTGTTTATACAGCGGTTTGTCTCACAGGATAAACTCATATAAGAAGGTGGAGGGTGTCAATTTAGTCACAGTTTTTTTTTTTATCCCCCCTCTTTTGCTTCATTTCCTATGTTTGCCCAACAACACTAATGTGGGAATCTTTGAACAACTAGATAACCAGGAACCACACATTGCCTTACATGGGATCGCTCGTGGTGCGATTGTGCTGTAATACAGACTAAAAAGTCACAAGCACAACTGGTCAATCTTTTCAACATTGGCACCAAACCCAAGCTTACGTTGGTCGAATAAATATTGACGAATATACGACCTCAGGGTGATTTTCCATCTCTGAGTCAAAGCCTCAGAGGCCCTTTGAAAATGTCTGTCATTTCCGGTCTATGGCGTTATACCACCACACATTGTCAATGATGTCACCAAAACGTCCACATCGTCATTAGGGTGTAACTCACCTGGCTCTCTCGCAATGCTCTCTTTGAGGACATGTTTGGCCATCGCAGAGAGCTGTGTCTGGACACTCTGCAGGGAGTTCTGCAGCGAGACGATGTCTGCAGTTTGAGTCCCGTAGGTGACGTTCATCTTGTGGACGCAGTCCCGCAGACCACCGACGTGCCTCTCCAGCCCGTCCTTCAGTCCTTGGACATTAGCGGAAATCACGTCCAACTTTCCGCACACCTTCTCAAGTCTGGTCACACGTCCGTCTACGGCAGAAATGCCATCAGTGTTCTCTTTACATTGACTCAGTTCAGATGACACCTGCTTACTGAGCCTATCGAATCTGTTCCGCAGCTCCTCCAGCTCGCTGTTAGTTCTTGGGCTGACTGAGGCCCCGTTCTCCCCTACTGGACTCCCAGTGTCAGTCTGCCCTGCCTGGCAGCATGTCGAGTTCATCCTCTGCATATCCCGAGTGTGTCTGCTCATGGAATCACTTAACCCACTAACACCTCCAGCCAGACCAATTACATTATCTTGGAGATTAATCAGTCCCTTTTGGAAGTCCTCCATGGACTTGGCACGTGTCTGGTGTCCAACTGACTCCCTTTCAATCATATCCTCCAGCTTTCGGAGCTTGTCTGAGTTGGCACTGACATTCGTGTGAACGACATCCAAGTCATTCCTACATAGTTGTAGGTCCTTCGCAATTTTGTCTAGACCACCTGGTATGGTGGATGAACTTGCGGTACCCGCAGTAACTCCTGAGCCCGAACACCCTGCAGAGCACAGCTCCCCAACAGCGTTGACCTTATCATCCAAGCCTTGGAGGAGGAACTTGTTGTTGTTGACCTCTGCCTGGATGGCATCCATGGAGTCGCCAAACATGCCTGGGAAGGAGCTGTTGCTCATTTCCACTAACATGTTAGTAATCTGGTCCTCCATATTGTTCAACCGCTCATCCAGAAGCTGCCGAAGTGCTGCTGCTTCATCCGCAATCGCACGGGTCAGCTTGTCTTCAATATAGAAACAGTGGACCTCAGCGTTTTGTTCCGTGACATTGATGCGTGCCTCTAGCTCCTCGATGCGGGGGCCGTACTCAATATCGTCGAGTTGTGGTGCCGACAGGTGGGCCAGCTCGTTGTCGATACGGACATTCAGGATGCGGTGGGCCTCTGCGATACGGTCAATCTCACGCCACAGGTCTTTGTGGTCACCGTGGTCCACTTCTTTTTTGGATGGGTCAGTCTGCCGTTGAGTCCGTATGGGTCCATCTGCAGCAGCCATGTCCAGACGCAGTTCCCGGATCTCCTTTCTCAGGTCTGCCTCCTTGGTGTCCACCAGCTTGGTTAGGCTGACCAGGCCTTGGTCGTGACCCTCTTCACAGGTCTTCTGCAAGGTCTGGATCCTGTCATTGCAGGAGCTCTGCAGCTTGGCTATCTGTTCCTCCACATTCTGGTCTAGCTCCTTCTTCAGCTTCTCGAATTTCCCATCAACGTAGGTCTGGATCACATCAAGATCGGTTGAGGGGCCAACTTCCACCATGGCTGGAGCCTGAGATTGTGAGGCATCCATCAGGAGACGGATCTGTCCCTCTTGACTTGTCACCATTCCTCTGAGTTCTTCCAAAGCTTCATCCTTGCTCTTCAGTGCGTTGTTCATGTCATCCAACCTGGCCATCATCTTTTCTATGCCCCTTTCTCCTGCTATGCCACCTCTGGTAGCCTGATGACCATCCAGCACTGCCGGGCTCTCCTCAGTGCCTGCGGTCGTGGCACTGTCCGGTGGGCGCATGTTGTTAAGGAGAGTGACCAGAATCTTATTGGTGTCTTCCTGCAGGTCTGTGCGGAGGTTGGCGGTTAACCCTGTCAAGGTTGTCTGGAGGTCCAGAACTGTCTGAGAGAGCCGCTGGACTTGACCCTCCAGAAGCTGCACCTTATCTGCCCCACCATGTCTTGTCTCATGGTGCGCTGTCTCTCTCCGCTCTGGCCCTGCAATCAGAGAATAATTCATTTAGTATTCCATTTAGCAATGGGAACAAATAAATCTCACGTCTATGAATGGCTCTTCTGAGATACTTCTATCTCAACATAAAATGTGATTTCATGTAAGTTAATATATAATAACAAGCCAGTCTAGATGCTTGCGGCTTACTCTGTGTGTGTCTAGTTGTATGTCCAGGGTTTGGTGGGAGGTAAGGCTGTGTTCTCTGTGCTTTTAGATCTTTACAGTCTGGGCCTTGGTGACCAGGACAGCATCTCCACTCCAGCTCTGTGACTGTCCTGAAGGCAATCTTGTATGTGGGTCGAAACCGAGTATGGTACCTGTAAGATAGAAAACAGTATTCATGAGTTTGGTTTTGAACATCTCTATAATTTAATATTATGTTTTAAAAGTCAAACTCTGCGCTCTCTCTATCCAATTCATAATAAGACCAACAACCACTTGCATTGTATTCTTTTATTATTCTAAACATTGTATTCTTTTTTTGGAACTGTTTACTGCTGCTACCACCAGCACTTTTGGAGTATTACTGTATTTCTATTGTTGCCCCTTACAAGCATCTTTCTTGTGAAAACAAACTGTTCCCAAGGAAACAATAGATGACATCACTTCCCTAAAGACAGGGGTCATGTGATGTCATGTGTAACATCTGGAAAGTTGAGGCTTGACGCACGCATCATCTTTGCACAGTTCCCAACTGACATCCTCAAAGATAACATTGTTCTAGCTTGACTAATAGAAAATGGGAAACTTGAAACAATGCACAAAATAAACTGTAGTCAAGAAACATTTAACACTATGGTTATATTCAACACATCTCATACAGTATACTTATACATATACTCAAATATACTGTATCATAATGTAGAGATTGAAAAAATAAACTGGAGGTGTCTATTCTATCCTATTCTATTCTATGCTGCAGTGACAGGCCTTTTTGCTTTCACATGGAAATATGTCCCTTTGACCTAAGTCTCAAAGAGTTATCAGTTTTCAGGGATGCCTCCCCCCCACCCCCTCCTCCAGCACAGTGGCTCTTGAAAATGGATTTCCTTTCTCAGGAGATATCTAAACTAAACCAAACCAAACCACAGATAGCATTGGGTTAAAGTTATCAGCCTATGTCACTGAAGGTATTTCATCTTTTGCTTTATGTATGTCTAATTTTTAAACAATCCAAGATCCACTAAGACCAAATTTCAATTGCAAAACAATATATTCAATTAATGGTTTAGATCACTTTGGCGTGTCTCCCATTAACGCCCTCAAATTCAACTGCCCAGCCGCGGGAAAAGGCCAAGCCAGCTTGTTTCTCTTATACGTTTCCAGTATAAAAAATACATTGAGCAATCTCAATCAAATTATGTATGTACTGTAAATTATGAAGATTCATTATCATATCAGACAGATATCTGACTAAAGGGGATTGGAATATTTAATATTGGTGGCAAAACTATTTTACGCTAACATGTCCATACTGCCAGAAATGCATTTCACATAAGATTCATGATTCACTTTAATAGCACAGTAAGTAATTTGATTACAAACAAGGAATTTGACTTATACAGCGCAGCGGTCACATCAATACTAGAAGAAAAAGCAATACAAAAAAAAAAAAAAAAAAAATCTCAAATTATAAAGTGCAAATTAAAAAGTCCTTTAAAGTGACATATAATGGGGGGTGGCAACATACTGTACATGTGAAGGGGCTAATACAGAAGGAATGCTTGTCCTGAATACTAACCTAAGATTCATTTAGATTTGGCATCCAGATGAATTAATAGCCAGTCTTGCCTGGAGGCTAGGTCTATTGCATGGTTATTTTCACTACATTTGGAATCTGTGGAATCTGGAAAGCATGCATGTCGCCTGGCAAAAAAGGATCTCTGGCCACAAAAATATAAATGGCAATGAGTACTTTTTTCTTCCTGCCAAAAGGCAAGTTGCATCATACACATTTCAGCTTAAAATTGTATTCAAAAAATGAGTTTGCTTGATTTGGCAAAGGGTGTCTGGAATTGGCCAAAGTTGTCCACAGTAGGCGTAGGCGAGGGTTTTTCCTGGGTCAGCCTGTGGCGGGTGACTAGTACGCATGATCATGCTTACTGTTGTGTGTAGCTACATTGAGCTGTGGGCTAGTCGTGTATAGAGTTATGCTGAACACAAATACATCATAGTCAGGAGTTTTGGGGGCCTTGGGCCTTTTGGGGGTGGGGTCAAACCTATTTGGGGGGCACCAGAAATTCCTCTGTGCAGGAAAAACCTTCAGGTGCTGTATGACTGAACTTGAACTTGGATGGTCAGCAGATAACCTACAGTAGTAACCTACAGTAGTAGCCTATGGCTAGATTTTCCCCAGCAGAGTAATAGCAAGAGTGCTCGTCATCATAGGCTACTAGCTACCTCCTATTTTGCCCCCTTGGCTTTTTCACTGGGCTTCCTTGCTTAACTAGAAATGCTGTGGTTAGACTCAGCAGCCCAATGCAGGCTTAAGAGCAGCCAAATGTTCTCAGGGAAATATTCCTGTAGCTAAAATCAATCTGTCACAAATACATCTTGTGCTGGTTTCAGCGGGGTAACCCTTGCTGGCTGGGGTGCACTGCTCACCTGACTTGCTGCTGGCAGTCTGGCTGGTAGGCGGGGCAGGGGGCCGCCACAGGCTCCTGGAAGCTCTCCACGCTCCCCTGCACGGTGCAGCTCAAGTTCTTGTGCACCACATAGGCACACCAGTTCCTGCATGGGACAGAGAGGAGAGGCAAGCTGCTCAGAGACTGGGATAAACACACACACAGGGCGAGGAAAGTGCAATATGTAGCCCACTAAACTGGCAAATGTTTTGATTTACCTACATATAGAGACTACATAGGGCTATCATAGGAAGAAAAAACCTATAGCCTTTAAAGAGAGTTTGATACCTAGAGCGCCACACCACAGATTGTCCTCATCATGTTTAAGGGCGCGTCCCGTCTCTCGCTCTCTCTCCTCATCGCTCGACTATTTGAATTTCATAGACACAGCTGGAAAGGCGCAATTGTTCTCCTACAGATGAGTGATGGCTCTAATCACTCACATTCCAGTGTCTGGATATTATCACATTGGGCAAGATTGGCAGAGACTCGAGCCAAATTTAGCCACAGCCTGATAACGGCACCGAATGTAGCAGCAACCCATCTGATAGTGATAATAGGCTACAGCTGTCCCGGGCCGAAGTCATTGTGCTTCTGGTCAATGGAAAGTTAACAGCTTATTGCATTTATAGAGTAGGCTACTTCACTGTGCTGCGCAAATAGCTTCACACCAGCGCAACCTGATTCTACCCCAGGAACAACACTAGAGGGACTGGACAAATCACGCGTCCAACAGCTGAGGACTTGCGTAAAAACAGAGGTTGAAAACAGCTGTGGTAAAGGCCCAATACCGCCTATTTGCACTACCTGTTTTGCGCAGCATTGGGACCCATGGAAAATGGTATTAAATAACACGCTCCGCCAGGGACACATACAAAAAAAACGTGTTTCTTACCTATTTCGATGTCTCTGCACCACTCCTCCAGTGTATGCGGACCCTTGGAACAAGTCGTAGGAGGACGGAGATCCGTAAGTGAATTGAAAGTTCAAAAACAAGGTGAAAATGGTCCACTGCCACTCCATCTCTTCTTGTTGGTAACGCACCCTAACAAAACAACCCTCAAATAAACATTCCTAAGAGAGAAGGCTACGCTGCTATCATCAAGTCATCGCCCCAGAGTGACTGATCCAACTCACACTCAAGTTTAGGGAAGTCCAGAATCACTGCAGCAACTCCCTTGGAGTCAAGTGACGTTCAGGGCCTAGCTACACCCTCCCTCCTCCTCCGCACTCTTTTTGGATGAGGGAGGAAAAACTCCAGCAGGCTTTTGGAGGTTTTTATAGCTCACTGCTGCTTTTGTTTGCTGTGGTAATGAAAACGCAACAACAGCTTTGTTCCAATAATGTTGTTTTATTAGTCTTACAAAACCCAGGGGCCCATTAGGAGAGAGGCCATCAAGATGCCTGCACCACCCACCAAATAGGGTTTGAAATGCAGCTTGATTACCTCTTTGTCCAACAGCCAATCAGTTACACCTCACCGATTAACATAATTGGATAATGTCTTTTGAGTGTAACTCCTAGTGTTAAAAGGTGTGTGTGTGTGTGTGTGTGTGTGTGTGTGTGTGTGTGTGTGTGTGTGTGTGTGTGTGTGTGTGTGTGTGTGTGTGTGTGTGTGTGTGTGTGTGTGTGTGTGTGTGTGTGTGTGTGTGAGAGAGAGAGAGAGAGAGAGAGAGAGACAGACAGTGAGTGAGTGACTGTTTGTGAGAGAGTGCTGGTATGTTGATTATATTTATGGCTATGGAGAATTGCAGTGATGTTTTTAATTTGCATATTGTTTGTGAATGGAGCTATGGGAATAAACATTGTGCAATCTGTCCCTTTGCAGCATCTAGAATTCCTCGTCATTGAGCCAGGCATGCAGCTCCAGTTCCATTTTCTGGCCAAATTGAACACATTTGCTGAACAATATTCTCAGTGTGGGCCCGGCACACAAAGCAGCATATTAGTTATACAAGAGTTTAATTCAATCCACAGCTCTTGGGGCAGACGTTGATTGTCGGCGCTATGTGAGAAAGTGTGGGTTTCCATACTGCTGCTGCTGTGAATGAATGACATCGTTTCTTGGAGAGGAGCTTAACCAATTTCCCCCGTTTCCCCGGCTGCTGGGAGGGGGACATGTCTCTTTCCTGATCAGATATCTGCTGTCTGTTAACACAAGAACCATTATGGAAGAAGACAGGAGGAGAGAGAGAGGGGGGAGGAGGAGGAGAGAGGGGGGGGGGGGGGGGAGGAGGAGAGAGAGAGAGGGGGGGAGGTTGGGTTGGAGAGGGCAAATGATTCAGAGGGATGCTGTGAATCAGGGGAGGCGAACACACACGCGCGCGCGCGCGCGCACACACACACGCACACGCACACACACACACACACACACAAACAAACAAACATGCATAATAACCCTTCCTCCGCACCCCTAGTTTTTTCTCTCATTTGTTTTTGTGTGTGTCTGAAATGCTGTCAGACCAGAGATAGCCTTTCCCAAAATAAGACTGCATTATTTCATTAGGCAGTGTCTCGGATAGGCAGCCAAGTGAAAGATGAATGATGGAATAGTTTATATAAGTGGATGATGTCTGCTTGGATTGGATTTCCCAAGCATTTCTTTGTGTCTTATTCATATGAGCAAAGTGGCCCCCGCCCCTCCCACCCCTTCCTGACACACACACACGCACACACACAGACACACACACACACACACACACACACACACACACACACACACACACACACACACACACACACACACACACACACACACACACACACACCTGTATAAATGAATGTGACAGTCGATACCTACGGTTTCCACAAAGTCGCTGATACTGGAATGCAGGGTATGCAACCAGAAAGGGGAACAAATGTAGGGAGAGGCTTTCATGTGACTCAAATGTGTCAGTTTGTTTTGTGTCCAGAAGAGGGCAGCAAAGCAGCAGAAAAGAAAGGGGGGAAAACTCCTGGTTGTAGTCATGGCAATTCCATTCCATAGGTGTTGGAGGGAAGAAGAAGACATACATTTATTGAGGCAGAATGAGCCTCTAGTTCCATCACCTTGGCATGCTATTTATTCTCTTGGCAATAATCTCTGAGATGCGTTCTGCTTCCATTGCCCCCCCCCCCCCCCCACGCTAATATTACATTTTATTGGTGTTTTATTTTCTCTCTTACTGAATCATCAACAAAGAAAATTCTGCAATATTGAATTTGTTATTAACCATAACCAATATGAGTTTAGGTTTATTTTCATCAGGTGTTTATTCAGAAAATGAATGACGCCTACAGATCCAACTGTCTTCTTTGCATGCTGTATTATGAAACCAATGGAGTAGAGAGAAAGAGCCAGCACTCAAAAATGTCCTTTGAAGCTTTATTCCGTTTGACCAGTACAACGTACGCGTTTCAGCAAGAAGCCTTTGTCGTTGCTGAAACGCGTACCGTACGTTGTACTGGTGAAACGGAATAAAGCTGGCTCTTTCTCTCTACTCCATTGAAACTCCTGTGCTTTGCACCTAAAACTTTTTCATCTGGTGAGTGTGCTAGCTGATAGCTCCCCAGCTAGTCTGCTTTGAGTATTGTAACGAATCAGGTATTCGTCCACAGGAACCAGGAGACTTGTAGTTGGTACAGGGCTTTTATTCACGGCTCATTCTCATAGCTTCTAGCGGTAGCTTCGCTGCTAGCTCTACACACGTCCAGCCAGCTCTCTCGTATCTTCAGACTGACAACCACGAGACAGGAAGCCCACTTACACGCCGTTCCCCCCAGGAACACCCCCACACATCAGTTCCTAGCTAAACACGGAAACACCACATTACACGTCAAAACCCCGGATCGCTACAGTATTATGAAACCACACAACAAAATATGACTGATAATCAAAATGAGGAGTGTATTTTGAATGGAAATATATGGGCTCGAAGTCAACTACCAGCGACGACGTTCTGTTCTTTTGTATGGACGAAATGAGCATGGCAAGCTGCATTTAAATATCAGACAATTTTAAGTTGCCCTCCAAACTGGCAAAGTTACACACGCATTTTTATAAATCAATGAATCAATTCTTCATTCAGCATATATCCAACAGACCAAGCGAGTATTTTATATAATCTCAACTTGTTTTTATCCAAGTTCTGTACCGCTCGCTGTAGCTACCCATAGGTAGCCTATAGCCTACCTTCAAAATGGCACTTCGGTGAGGTCGGTGTCGGTGACATAACTCAGTGGTTCCCAACCTTTTTTGTCTTATTGAGCTGTTTTGCCATGCCCTCACTCACGCGTGTTGATGATTCTCCTACATTTGTTCTATAACTTTTAGTTTAATATGCAGGCATAGCCGACAAGTAAATCTACAAAATAGAGTGACAGCAACTGGACGTTTTTGATCCATTGATCTATGTTTACGAGCTATAGGTTTGTGTGCAGTAGCGTAACAGTGTAATAGTTGACAATCTTTCCATGTACCCCCTGCAAGCTGATCAAGTACCCCTAGGGTACACGTACCCCTGGTTGGAAATCACTGACCAAACTGACAAACACTGATTCACTGGTCTAATTGCAGGTTCGACTATGGCCTTTCCTGTTTCCTCGTCTCCTATAGCCTACTGGTCATTTGCCATGCTGACATTATCAAGCCACACACCTCATTGGAAGTTGGGCTATGTGTCCTCCTCTGCAAGTTAAAAATAGAAATTAACTTCATATGCATAATGTACCACTGGCATCCATGCATAATGAGAAGCAAGGTGAGTCATGAGTAAAGGCAGGGCCGTGCAGAGAGCTTCAGAGGGGCAGGGCCGTGCAGAGAGCTTTAGAGGGGCAGGGCCGTGCAGAGAGCTTTAGAGGGGCAGGGCCGTGCAGAGAGTTTTAGAGGGGCAGGGCCGTGCAGAGAGCTTTAGAGGGACAGGGCAGTGCAGAGTTTTAGAGGGGCAGGGCCGTGCAGAGAGTTTTAGAGGGGCAGGGCCGTGCAGAGAGCTTTAGAGGGGCAGGGCCGTGCAGAGAGCTTTAGAGGGGCAGGGCCGTGCAGAGAGTTTTAGAGGGGCAGGGCCGTGCAGAGAGCTTTAGAGGGGCAGGGCCGTGCAGAGAGTTTTAGAGGGGCAGGGCAGTGCAGAGAGTTTTAGAGGGGCAGGGCCGTGCAGAGAGCTTTAGAGGGGCAGGGCCGTGCAGAGAGTTTTAGAGGGGCAGGGCCGTGCAGAGAGCTTTAGAGGGGCAGGGCCGTGCAGAGAGTTTTAGAGGGACAGGGCAGTGCAGAGTTTTAGAGGGGCAGGGCCGTGCAGAGAGTTTTAGAGGGGCAGGGCCGTGCAGAGAGCTTTAGAGGGGCAGGGCCGTGCAGAGAGTTTTAGAGGGGCAGGGCCGTGCAGAGAGCTTTAGAGGGGCAGGGCCGTGCAGAGAGTTTTAGAGGGACAGGGCAGTGCAGAGTTTTAGAGGGGCAGGGCCGTGCAGAGAGTTTTAGAGGGGCAGGGCCGTGCAGAGAGCTTTAGAGGGGCAGGGCCGTGCAGAGAGTTTTAGAGGGGCAGGGCCGTGCAGAGAGCTTTAGAGGGGCAGGGCCGTGCAGAGAGTTTTAGAGGGGCAGGGCCGTGCAGAGAGTTTTAGAGGGGCAGGGCCGTGCAGAGAGTTTTAGAGGGGCAGGGCCGTGCAGAGAGCTTTAGAGGGGCAGGGCCGTGCAGAGAGCTTCAGAGGGGCAGGGCCGTGCAGAGAGTTTTAGAGGGGCAGGGCCGTGCAGAGAGCTTTAGAGGGGCAGGGCCGTGCAGAGAGCTTCAGAGGGGCAGGGCCGTGCAGAGAGTTTTAGAGGGGCAGGGCCGTGCAGAGAGTTTTAGAGGGACAGGGCCGTGCAGAGAGTTTTAGAGGGACAGGGCCGTGCAGAGAGTTTTAGAGGGACAGGGCCGTGCAGAGAGTTTTAGAGGGACAGGGCCGTGCAGAGAGTTTTAGAGGGACAGGGCCGTGCAGAGAGTTTTAGAGGGACAGGGCCGTGCAGAGAGCTTTAGAGGGGCAGGGCCGTGCAGAGAGCTTCAGAGGGGCAGGGCCGTGCAGAGAGCTTCAGAGGGGCAGGGCCGTGCAGAGAGTTTTAGAGGGACAGGGCCGTGCAGAGAGTTTTAGAGGGGCAGGGCCGTGCAGAGAGCTTCAGAGGGGCAGGGCCGTGCAGAGAGCTTCAGAGGGGCAGGGCCGTGCAGAGAGCTTCAGAGGGGCAGGGCCGTGCAGAGAGCTTCAGAGGGGCAGGGCCGTGCAGAGAGTTTTAGAGGGACAGGGCCGTGCAGAGAGTTTTAGAGGGGCAGGGCCGTGCAGAGAGCTTCAGAGGGGCAGGGCCGTGCAGAGAGCTTCAGAGGGGCAGGGCCGTGCAGAGAGTTTTAGAGGGACAGGGCCGTGCAGAGAGTTTTAGAGGGACAGGGCCGTGCAGAGAGCTTTAGAGGGACAGGGCCGTGCAGAGAGCTTTAGAGGGGCAGGGCCGTGCAGAGAGCTTTAGAGGGGCAGGGCCGTGCAGAGAGCTTTAGAGGGGCAGGGCCGTGCAGAGAGTTTTAGAGGGGCAGGGCCGTGCAGAGAGCTTTAGAGGGACAGGGCCGTGCAGAGAGTTTTAGAGGGACAGGGCAGTGCAGAGTTTTAGAGGGGCAGGGCCGTGCAGAGAGCTTTAGAGGGGCAGGGCAGTGCAGAGTATTAGAGGGGCAGGGCCGTGCAGAGAGCTTTAGAGGGGCAGGGCCGTGCAGAGAGCTTTAGAGGGGCAGGGCCGTGCAGAGAGCTTCAGAGGGACAGGGCCGTGCAGAGAGCTTTAGAGGGGCAGGGCCGTGCAGAGAGCTTTAGAGGGGCAGGGCCGTGCAGAGAGTTTTAGAGGGACAGGGCCGTGCAGAGAGCTTTAGAGGGACAGGGCCGTGCAGAGAGCTTTAGAGGGGCAGGGCCGTGCAGAGAGCTTCAGAGGGGCAGGGCCGTGCAGAGAGTTTTAGAGGGGCAGGGCCGTGCAGAGAGTTTTAGAGGGACAGGGCCGTGCAGAGAGCTTTAGAGGGGCAGGGCCGTGCAGAGAGCTTCAGAGGGGCAGGGCCGTGCAGAGAGCTTTAGAGGGACAGGGCCGTGCAGAGAGTTTTAGAGGGACAGGGCCGTGCAGAGAGTTTTAGAGGGACAGGGCCGTGCAGAGAGCTTTAGAGGGGCAGGGCCGTGCAGAGAGCTTTAGAGGGGCAGGGCCGTGCAGAGAGCTTTAGAGGGACAGGGCCGTGCAGAGAGTTTTAGAGGGACAGGGCCGTGCAGAGAGCTTTAGAGGGGCAGGGCCGTGCAGAGAGCTTTAGAGGGGCAGGGCCGTGCAGAGAGTTTTAGAGGGACAGGGCCGTGCAGAGAGCTTTAGAGGGGCAGGGCCGTGCAGAGAGTTTTAGAGGGACAGGGCCGTGCAGAGAGTTTTAGAGGGACAGGGCCGTGCAGAGAGTTTTAGAGGGACAGGGCCGTGCAGAGAGTTTTAGAGGGACAGGGCCGTGCAGAGAGTTTTAGAGGGACAGGGCCGTGCAGAGAGTTTTAGAGGGGCAGGGCCGTGCAGAGAGTTTTAGAGGGACAGGGCCGTGCAGAGAGTTTTAGAGGGACAGGGCCGTGCAGAGAGTTTTAGAGGGACAGGGCCGTGCAGAGAGTTTTAGAGGGACAGGGCCGTGCAGAGAGTTTTAGAGGGGCAGGGCCGTGCAGAGAGCTTTAGAGGGACAGGGCCGTGCAGAGAGCTTCAGAGGGGCAGGGCCGTGCAGAGAGTTTTAGAGGGACAGGGCCGTGCAGAGAGCTTTAGAGGGACAGGGCCGTGCAGAGAGCTTTAGAGGGGTAGGGCCGTGCAGAGAGCTTCAGAGGGGCAGGGCCGTGCAGAGAGCTTTAGAGGGGCAGGGCCGTGCAGAGAGCTTTAGAGGGACAGGGCCGTGCAGAGAGCTTTAGAGGGGCAGGGCCGTGCAGAGAGCTTTAGAGGGGCAGGGCCGTGCAGAGAGTTTTAGAGGGACAGGGCAGTGCAGAGAGCTTCAGAGGGGCAGGGCCGTGCAGAGAGTTTTAGAGGGGCAGGGCCGTGCAGAGTTTTAGAGGGGCAGGGCCGTGCAGAGAGCTTTAGAGGGGCAGGGCCGTGCAGAGAGTTTTAGAGGGGCAGGGCCGTGCAGAGAGCTTCAGAGGGGTAGGGCCGTGCAGAGAGTTTTAGAGGGGCAGGGCCGTGCAGAGAGTTTTAGAGGGACAGGGCCGTGCAGAGAGCTTTAGAGGGGCAGGGCAGTGCAGAGAGTTTTAGAGGGGCAGGGCCGTGCAGAGAGCTTCAGAGGGGCAGGGCCGTGCAGAGAGTTTTAGAGGGGCAGGGCCGTGCAGAGAGCTTTAGAGGGACAGGGCCGTGCAGAGAGTTTTAGAGGGACAGGGCCGTGCAGAGAGTTTTAGAGGGACAGGGCCGTGCAGAGAGCTTCAGAGGGGCAGGGCCGTGCAGAGAGTTTTAGAGGGACAGGGCCGTGCAGAGAGCTTCAGAGGGACAGGGCCGTGCAGAGAGCTTTAGAGGGACAGGGCCGTGCAGAGAGCTTCAGAGGGGTAGGGCCGTGCAGAGAGCTTCAGAGGGGCAGGGCCGTGCAGAGAGTTTTAGAGGGGCAGGGCCGTGCAGAGAGCTTCAGAGGGGCAGGGCCGTGCAGAGAGCTTCAGAGGGGCAGGGCCGTGCAGAGAGCTTTAGAGGGACAGGGCAGTGCAGAGCTTCAGAGGGGCAGGGCCGTGCAGAGAGCTTTAGAGGGGCAGGGCCGTGCAGAGAGCTTCAGAGGGGCAGGGCCGTGCAGAGAGCTTCAGAGGTGCAGTTGCTCAATGTTAAAAAGAGCCACATGTAGACCTGCTAAACCTGCACAATATTTTGGATTACCAAAATAGTGTAATGCTTAGTTCATTCTTTCGCACTACTTCGCTTAGTTTCATATGGTCATTTCTCCACTCACTGTCATATCATCAAGTTATTAATCAGCTACTGTATGAAGAAAACAATAGTCATAAGACCTCACATCATCTGAAAGCTGGGAACCTGAAGATTAATTGGAGATGCAGCTCAGCACTGTGTCAAGTTTTTCTAGTCGTAAATCTGTAATAAACAACGAGTTTCTCTGCAGGAACCATCATCTTATTATGGTGGAAAGGTTTGGGTGTCCCTATAAACCTGGGAGCGAAGAATGGTTCAAGAAGACCCCATGGAACAGAGAGGAAGGAGTGAGGCTACCCTGCCTGGAGGAAGCCTGGGGCCCCTGTCTGGAGCCAGGCCCAGGAGGAGGGCCAGTCAGCGGGCACCTGGTGGCCGGGCTTGCACACGGAGCCCGGCCGGGCACAGCCCGGAAAAGCAACGTGGTCACTCCTCCACCCCACAGACCCACCATCTACAGGGAGAACTACTGGGGTCGAGTGTGCTGCCAAATAGGTGGCAGTGAAGGTCAGGGGCCTCGACGGACCAGACCCGGGCGGCAGAGGCTGGCTTTGGGGATGTGGAACGTCACCTCTCTGGGGGTAAGGAGCTGGAGCTTGCGTGGGAGGTGGCTACCAGTTAGATCTGGTGGGGCTTACCTCTAAGCACAGCCTCGGTTCTGGAACCTTACTCCTGGATAGGGGTTGTTGGACTCTATTCTTTTCCGGAATTGCTCAAGGTGTGAGGCGCCGGGCGGGTGTGGGGATACTCACAAATCACCAGCTGAGTGCCACTATGTTGGAGTTCACCCCAGTAGATGAGAGGGTCGCCTCCCTACGCATAAGGTTTATGGGGTGGGGTGGGGGGGGGGGGGGTTGTACTGCATGTACTTATGGACCTAACAGTAGTTCAGGGTATTCAGCCTTCTTGGAACCCTGAATGGCGTCCTGCAGGGGGCTGCTGTAGGGGACTCCGTACTCCATGAGACATGTGGAGGGGCCTGGTTGGGAGGAACGGCCTCCCTGATCGATCTGAACCTGAGTGGTGGCTTGTTATTGGACTTCTGTGCTAGTCATGGATTGTCGATAACGGACACCATGTGTTGGAGCAGAAGGATGCTAGTGTACATGGTACTAGAGCACCATAGGCCAAAGGTCAATGATCAATTTTGTTATTGTATCATCTGATCTCTGAGACTTAAGTTAAACTCACGTCATATCAAGATAAACAGATTTTTTTGCGCTGTGCACACTCAATTCTGGAGTGGGGACTGTGGGAACCGAGCACACACTGCAGAACTAAATTTAGGAAATGAAAATAAATAAACTGACAGTCCTTCAAGTCAGTTTTGGTGGAGTACGAAGTCCTTCATCACTTGTGTTAGTGGTAGGGAGTGGACTTGGTTCAGGTGATGTGTGCCCAGCGTTTGGCGAATCTGGGTCCGACACACGTGGGCCAGACTGCGAGGACATCTCTTGGCGTCCAGAAAGACCCTGAGCGCCTCGGGATCCGCTTGCACCTCCAGCTGTGCCTGCTCCCAGGTCACCAGGGCCGGGTCGGCGCCGTGGTCCAGCAGCAGCTGGACGAAGGCCGCATCGCACCCGCGCCCCAGCAACACCTCCAGCAGGTGAGAAGCCACTTCACGGGTCAGAACGCCAGCGGCCTGGAGCAACAGGTGGAAACAGTCCAGGTGGTTGCGTTCAGCACTGATGTAGAGAGGAGACCTCTCGAGGGTGTGATCGGTGTCTATGTCAACAGGAACAGCACGGAACCTGATGAGTTCCTGCAGTATGTCCAGCCTTCCATCATGGGCAGCCCAGTAGAGCGGGGAGTATGAGCCTTGTATACTTCTGTTGGGGTCGGCCCCAGCTTCCAGGAGGATCCGGGCACAGTCCAGGTGACCGCCGTGCACGGCAAAGGAGAGAGGCATCCAGTCATCCTCATCAGCTAGCTCTGCCTGGGCTCCCTGGGTGATCAGGTAGTCCACACAGGCAGCATGACCCCGCCAGGCTGCCTGCCCCAGAGGGGTCCACCACCCAATCGAAAATGAATAGTGATCATTGATCCACTGCTGCTCATTGATCTGCCTTCTGCAGTGCTCTTCCTGCAGCAGGCTCTGCAGTCTGTCCAGGTCTCCTGCCCGGGCGGCATGGTGGAGCCGCCTGTCGCCATGACCTGTTCGAAGAGCCATTCCTTCAAGATATGTACAGTGACAGACTTGTACTCTGTGTCTCAAACAGAAGGCATTATGAAGGGACTGAATGTGGGTTGGACATTATGACATCATAACATTATGACATCATGACATGACAACATTATGGCATACATCATGACATTGTAGCATAACGTTATGACATCACAATTGATCGAGTGACATCACTGATGGCATCACTCACTGATGACATTACTATGCTCGAGTTACATCACTGATGACATCACACATGCTTGAGTGACAGATGACATCATCCATGACATCATCAGTGATTTATTTGTGACATCATTGGTCATGCCTTATTTAGACTGTGTGTCTTGTGAGACAGACCTGCATTAAAATGAAAGTAACAAGCCTGTTTTGAAAATGTAAGGAGTAGAAAGCACAGATATACAGCATCTGTTGAAATGTAGGTAAAAGTAAAAAGTTGTCAGAAAAATAAATACTCAGTGAAGTACAGATACCTGAAAATCCTACTTAAGTACAGTAACAAAGTTAAAAATGATTAGTGAGCAGTGACTGGGGTTAGGGGTGATGGACAGCTTGCCCGGTCGGTTTCCTGTGGACCCCACCCAAGGGGTCCTATGCGTAATATCCCTCACAAGCACATAAGCACCTTTTGCGGCTGGTAGCACCACGTTAACAATGCCAAATGTCAATGATGTATGTATTTTATTTTGATTTTCCTGTGTCTGAGCCTGTTTGTCTTGTTCGTTTATTGTTCTATAAGAACATTGAAAAAAAAGTACAGTAACAAAGTATTAAAGGTCCCAATTCGTGCAGCTGTAACCTCTTAAAAACGTGTGTCTCTGGTCCATAAAACATGATTCTGGATTAATTTGTCAAAAATATAGCAATCCCGTTTGTCGTGACGGAGTTGTCCCTTCCTCGTCCCTTCCTCGTCCCAAGAATGGTCTGTTTCTATAATATATTCAGAACTAACAGTTCCCAATCAGATTAGCGTCTGTGGACCAGCACGCTAGGTAGTGTCTACAACTAACGCTATCGTTAACTTAACGTTGCTACGCTAAAGAGGACATCTCAAAATGCCTAGACTTACCGAATGCACCTCCGCAGTTGCTGGATCACGTACAGTTGGCGTCGCTCCAGCTAGAAGTGTTAATGTTGTGGCTATAGACAAAATGGTGCAGGTAGCTTGTGTGAGAGAGACCCGCGCAGTATGCGTGAGGAAGCTCGTGACATCCCAATTCCCCTCTGGGCAAACGAAGCGTTTGGGGGTGTGGCTTGGAGGAGACTGCAGGGGGAAGCTGGATAGGGACAAATCCAACTGTGGCAGTTCTGAGCTTGTGACCACTCATTACAGGGAGGGCTGACAGCAGTATATATGCATTTACAAGTAAAAACAGCTTTTGCACGGAATGGGACGTTTAAGACGAGCATTGTTTGGCCGACTATGACTTGAGACTTTTCTAAAGTCTCCTAACGATCATATAAGGGACTGTGTGGGAGCCAAAGTGACAACACAGTCCTGAAAGGGGCTAACGGTCTTTCAGAGGCTGTAGCCGGCTCATTTTTAAAGGTAGAGTGAAGATACTGATCATATGAAACTAGAAGACCTAAGGCAGTGGTTCCCAAATGGTGTGCTGCGGGAGACTTTATCTGTAGCCTCTACTAACGATCGTATAAGGGACTGTGTGGGAGCCAAAGTGACAACACAAACCTGAAAGGGGCTAAAAGAGCTTAATGTTGGCCACAGATGAAAAGGGCACTTTGCACATCAAGGGGCAAAGGGGCAGGTGCTCAAGGCCCATCCTCCACCCTGCATGTGACTGACTAAAGGAAACTACCGGACATATTTTTCAGTTGTACTTTTAACCCCCTCCCCTTCAGCCCGGCTGACTCCATCCTAAAGAATGATGAAATTTGTATGCACTTCCTTTCCATTGAAGGAGGATTGGAGGATTCATAGTAGAAGCATACGTAAGGGATAATGTATTGTGAGCCGGTGATTACTGGCGAAATAATGACCGACAGGTGATTGATTGAGCCCGACGCGCAGCGGAGGGCTTAATCATTCACCTGAAGGTCATTATTTCCAGTAATCACCGGCTCACTATACATTATCCCGCTTAGAACACGGCCTACAACTAAATTATTTCAGTAATCTGACAAAAATAATTATTCAAATAATAATAGCGTTTTCAACGACAAAGCGGTTTCATTCGTAATTGGCACACAAGACACCACAGCTGCAACTGGTTGGCCTAATTAGTAGTGTCTGCAGACAAAATGCTCTTATCAACTGATTAATCCAGGTGTGGCAGAGCAGCGGTCGGTTGTCGAGAAATAATGACCGGTGAATCTTGTTGATTGACCAATCAGAATCGAGTATTCGAGAGAGCCGTGTTCTAAACATAAATAATATGGACGTAGCGATCCCATTAAATTTCTTCTCCCTGGCGGAGTTCAAACGTTGGCCGTCACCATCTTGATTTTTCGTCAGCAGAGTGGGAGGGAATGGGTTGAGTCCTTTCCAGACCTCACGCGAGATGGGAGTTTCCCAGAGCCGCAGCTCCGCCTGCTATTGGGTCCGTGATCGGCAAGCTGCACGATCACTGGACAGGCGATCTGTCAATCACCCCCTTTTCTATCATCTATTTTACTCCAAACGGGCGAGTTATACAAGATAGGACCCCAGTTGTTATGAAAAGGTGAAATTAGCTATATAGACCAAAACCGTGTTTCAGTCCAGGCTGTAAAGATGTTTAATTACTGTTACAAAGTGGGGCATTTTAACAGGAATGACGGGACTTCTGAGTCCTGCCTCAAGTGGCCGTTCGAGGAATCACAGCTTAAACAAAGGCTTCCGCAACTTCAGGGGAAAGGGGGTGGTCTTGCCCACTGAGTAGAACGGGTGCTTCTTTGGTGAGCGCTGACTGATTAGAACTGAATCAAATTGGATTAGTGTGGCTCTTTTACCATGTAGATTGCATTTGTCATCGAGCCACGCATTTTGCAATGTCATTCCTCACCAGTCACCACAGCTCCCTCCCATGCCTTTACAATATGTGCTCCTATCCAAGCAGTGACCTTGATGTATACTTTACCTTTGAATAAATATGTCAGTGGCAGTGCACCTTGGGGGGGCATTCAAGGCTGTTATTGAGCAACACTCTGACAAGGTGACAAAGGTTGAGTGACAAAGGCTTTACTTTAAAAGGATCAGAAGCTGTTTGTGAGTGTATTACGGAGCACTTCCATACAGCAAAACATCCTGGAATGCACAGCTTCACACCGTGAGGGTCATATTCAGTTTAACCGCAGCTTGCTTTCCATGCAGCTGCGCTATGCGCATGGATTCTCCCAGAATCATTCTGGGTGATTGGGAGAGGCTATTTACCGCTTATAAAACGTACAAACTCAACATTAGCATTTTGCGCCACCACCCGAGTGTGTCACCTGGGGAGAGAGTGAACGCTGCTGCTGCAGAGATCGTTTTCATTTGGCAAGCGTCGTGCACGGTGAAGCTGCTGCACGAACACTGGGTGAGTCACCAGGAGGAGCTGGCCCCGTGCGTACTGCCTACACAAGTGCTTTTCAAAGTGGGGTCAAGGGACTTGCCGAGGGCCCCTTGGGGTGTGGGGAGGGTGGTGCTGGAGGTGTGTGTGTGTGGGGGGGGGGGGGGGCTGTTTAATTTCACTTTTAGTTGCACACATATAGAGGAAAAACTAGCCCTTCTTTCTCCACTGACGTTAATGCAATTCTGCATTTTCTCAGATGACCACAGTCCCTGGACCTGGCCCAAAATGTAGGTGTAGGTCGAGTGGATTGTTCGGGCCAATGATGGCACTCCATTCCTCCCTCGCCTGCAGTGTTGGGCAAGTTACTTTCAATATGTAATTCCTTCATAATACTAGTTACTTTCATTTGAAAGTAATACGTTACTTTACAATATTACTGTCTGTGTAGAGTAACTCCTTACTTATTACGCTACTTTTACATTACATTACTTTCAACAAAATAACAGCAGCAGCAGAATGACATCGCCGGCCGGGAACCATCCCGAAAAATAATTTCAACCGTCGAAGTCAGTGTAAACCGTCCAAAATTGTAAATGTTATCCTTTTCCTTTGTTATTGTCATCTATAGTGGTTATTTGCATAAAAACACACAATTTGATGTGCTTTGATAAAAAGAAAAGAAAAAAGAATGTAACTCAATTTGTAACTTGTGTTACTTGTTACTCGTGTTCACTTAATACAGCTTGACACTCCCAGCCCCTACTACTCCCATTTTTTTTAAATCTAAAATAGTACAATGTATGGTATATCACAGCCTATATAACCTTTTTATTACCATTATCATCATTGTTGTTGTTGTTTATGTTGTGTACTCGTGTGGACTACTTATGTGGTGTACTGGTGTGGGGCACAAATAATTAGGCCTAAACAATCAATATAAATTGTATCTATTGAACATTTGAATTCTGTTTTGCAGGCTTGTGGAGGTTGTTACAGCAGCTCATGTTTTTTTTTTTTACGGTGTTTCATATCACAAGTTCACATCTTCACATGCTTTTAAATTGTTTTGCCCCGAATACATTGGTCTTCTTTTAAGCACTTCCCCACAGAACAGGCAAATTCTCCCTGTGACTGATAGCACATAGAGGTCACGTGGAGGCTGGGTTTACCCAGGCTACCCTGGTCAGTGCCATGTGGTTTATAGAGGTCACGTGGAGGCTGGGTTTACCCAGGCTACCCTGGTCAGTGCCATGTGGTTTATAGAGGTCACGTGGAGGCTGGGTTTACCCAGGCTACCCTGGTCAGTGCCATGTGGTTTATAGAGGTCACGTGGAGGCTGGGTTTACCCAGGCTACCCTGGTCAGTGCCATGTGGTTTATAGAGGTCACGTGGAGGCTGGGTTTACCCAGGCTACCCTGGTCAGTGCCATGTGGTTTATAGAGGTCACGTGGAGGCTGGGTTTACCCAGGCTACCCTGGTCAGTGCCATGTGGTTTATAGAGGTCACGTGGAGGCTGGGTTTACCCAGGCTACCCTGGTCAGTGCCATGTGGTTTAGGGCTACGTTTTCTCTTTTCTTTTTTGGTGTGTGAAGTGCTAGTGTGCTCTCTGTATCAACGGAGTTGACTCAAACTCTTAAAACTCGCGCAATAATAAGTGCATATACGATCTTAAAATGTGAGCAAACGCTATATTATGCGGCTTTGAAAAAGGTGCGTAAACGGTGTTTACGTGAGTTTAGCCAGCAGCACTACAGCGCTGGTTACAGCCACTCTGAGGCTTTCTCACTGTTTGTTAGGCGCACGGGAAGCAGAAATTATGATACCGCCGAGAACAGAGTCTCAAAGATGATACCAGATTGTATCATTATTTCATTTTTATAACTCTTTGTCTCCTCTGCCCCCTCTCCTTTCTCATCTGTGCTTCGCCCAAGAAGAAAGAAATAGAAAAGGCTAGAACGGAGACTGACTTGTATTGTTTTTTTTCCTGCTTTGTGACAGTAAACTGATCAAACATTGCAGACTTCTCTATTATGTTTGACACTTGCATTTGTGGGTGCTTAGTCATAAATGTATCTTAGCAGATTAGCCTATCAATTACACTTTGAATCATCTCCTTGAGAACTGGGGCGTAGGTTGGCTTTTTCCTGTTTTCCAGAGGAGAAAGCAGAATGGATTTGATTCAGCACAGTGCCACGAATAGAACATAAGATTAAGGGAAAGTTCAGACAAATGTCATGGTCAGAGACAGAGAGGGAGGCGGAATTGGAGACAAAGACTTGGAGACAGATCGTGCAGTCGGTCATGTGGGCGCACATCCACATGCATTAACACACACCCACAACCACCCACACACATTGACAGAGCACACACACATGCACGCACGCACACACACACACACACAGCAGCAGCAGATTAGGAAAGGTGATTTATTGGTTGTAAAATGTTAATATAGCTATAAGCCGTGCTTCATGAATTGTTAATTAAGGCCGTGGCAGACTCGTCACCTAAAATGTTAATGAGGTGAGATTGCGTCGGGGCCGAGAGGTCTCTGTGAGCTGCCGAGCAAATACAACAGACGAGCTGAGTCCCCACGACTCCAGACCATATAATGAGAGATGCTAAAGGAGCCTGGGACGGGACACGCCCCTTTCAGCCGTGGAAACCATTCAATAAATGAAGGCAGTGTGGGTGACTTTAAACATGGTGATGAATAGAATCCATTTCCTCCTGCACTTCACCCATCCCTCATCACCTCTGTCTTGTCCAAAGCAGTAGCCCGTCATCAGGCAATATTCATCAGAATGATTGGATTTGGAGATCTCTTCACTGCATAATAGTCTTGATTATTATTGTTTGTCGTTTATATGAGAAGGAAGCTATCGTTAAGCCTCGGTGCTATTGTTGCAAGACTATCAGAAGAAGAAAGAATCCTTTAAAGGAACTATTCGGCGCTTTTCAACCATAGCTCTATCCGCAATCGGGATATAGTGTGAAAAACAACTGCATTTGTTTTGCTCTCTCTGTCTCTGCGGCGTCAGGATCTACTTCCTAGAACCAGTGATGTCACTGGTTCTAGGAAGTAGAGCAGATCTTGAAGCTGCGCCGTCTCGCATGGCTGTTACTCAAACTACAAATTGTATTTACTAATTTTTGTAGGCCCACATCCATGAAGAATCGGATGGAGAGCTTTAACGAGCCTTAACGAGCCATACCAGCTGGCAGGGGCGGAGTTTCTGCCCGCAGGCGAATGGGGAGCTCTCGGTGCAGGCAACATGGAGGGAAGTTAAACATTGTTCATCTGCTGATATTGTAATGATACTGTACAAATTGGCTGGGTGTTATGAAATATAGCCTGATAGTGTCTTCCACAGCTTTACACAAAACACACAATGGAGGTGACATTTTCTCTGATCTCTCAACATTTTCTCTCATATGAAATTTCCATTGCAACCTGGATGTTTCTGCTCCCTTCTTCTTTGCATCACTCAAAGATACAATTTCATCACGTTGACTTTCTCCATTCATTGCACTCCCTTTTTCATTTTCTTCCATTCATAAGTAACACAATGACTATTTTGGTCATATATATATATACATTTTCTGTAATAAAACATCTAAAAGCATCAATCTTATTATCATATGGGGGACCGTGGGACAAAATCCTATCAAATGGGGGTCCGTGGTCTAATCTTTGTCACTTTAGGGGTCCTTCATGTGAAAACATGTGAGAACCACTGCTTCTACACTCTGTATGTGTGAAGGAAACCACGGCTGGAGCGCCACGGCTTTTGTTGGAGGAGGGAACTGTTCCAAAAACCTCTGACATGCTTTCAAGTTTCATTTCACTTCTTACTCGGACGGAACGTGAATTCCATTGCCGCACACAGCTATGAACCATAAAAGCTAGAATTCACATTGATATGACCTTTTTCAATTAAGTTTTCAATTAAGTTTGTGTTATAATGGGAAATGTGTGTGATGTACATGGACAATTTGGTTATTGGCTTGCTGGTTTGTTTGTTTCCGGCATTTCTCCAGCAACAAATGCGCCAGTTTGCGTCACATCAATCTATTTCAACTTGAATTCAAAGCATCAACATCAGAGGAGTATTGATCTTGTACTTTATGCAACAATGACTCAGTGGATGTTTTGCTCAGTGCACCACTGATGTATGTGAGTGTGGAAGGTGGGGGTGAGGGGCGGCCGGGGGCTGATGTGAGAGAGTGACGTCAGAAGGGACCCATGATGCGATGAGGTATATCATCCTACTTTGAGTTTAGGCCCTCACGCCCACCCAGGGCCGCCGCTATACGTACACGCGCAGCACGCGCAGGTGGGCGGCCCACCTTTCATATTCCCTCACTTTTTCTCCTCTATACAATATGCTATAAAGTATGAGGCTTTATTTTCTGCCGTGGCATAATGTAGGTGGTTTAGAGTGTATTGTACACAATATTAATTATACTTCCAGGGTTTCCTTTTTTTTGGTTCACCATTTTGTAATTACATGACCTGTCAGGTGACCCCTTGAGAGGCGTGTCTGCACAGTTTTCATCTCTGAAGAAATGCCACATGGTGGTATACTAAACATGTCCAGGCCAGCATTATCTAGGGTGCGGACTCTATTTTTTCCCACTGTCGCAGCTCCTCCACCCACTCACACCGCCATCCATGTGCATTTTGTCGTGCCGTGCCGAAGCACCCGGCAGACTAGAGATTCACACCAAAGTAGTCGTCTCTTTCAAACAACTGTGACTTCTCTGTTCTCCAGCACGCAGAACAGAAAGAGAGGGAGGGAGGAAGAGAGAGAGAGA
This sequence comes from Poromitra crassiceps, assembly GCF_964638095.1. Taxonomy (NCBI): domain Eukaryota; kingdom Metazoa; phylum Chordata; class Actinopteri; order Beryciformes; family Melamphaidae; genus Poromitra; species Poromitra crassiceps. Next base: position 33,250,090 of record NC_139635.1, read on the forward strand.
GAGAGAGATAGAGAGAAAACCCTGCTGATCACCAGTGGTCTCTGATCCATATTGGTGTGAATATAATTGATTTCCCGCTGTGCGGACATCTGTCTCCGAGAATCGCAGAACAAACGCGGACTGAATAGTTAAAAGGGCAGAGGAAATCTGGGGTTTAACTAAAACCCTCTTGCTACGGCTGTTTTATCCCCTGAAAGCGAAGAGGAGTCTATCCCCATCAAATGAACCTGCAAAGAACATGTATCTGCACCTATTCCCCATGATCCTCGTTAGTGAAACTTTATATAGGTGTACATCTCACCTTGTTCTGTTAGAGACCCAGTGGAGACTGCAGCATGTTGGAGCGTTGCTTTCCATCACAGCGCTGGACGCTGCTCAGACTGGCAGTAAAGGCTCGTTTGTAACACCGGAGACAGTGATGAGAGAGGGGGAATCAATAATACATGGTAAGGGACAGCTAATGTACCACAGGGACAGACGGAGCAGCGGCGGCGTCTCCCGTGCCCGCGCGGCCTCCTGCCATCTCATCACTTCTGGTTTCGACACACCGAGCCAGACGGGACAAGCACCGGGAGGTATGAGAAGCGACGGGGGAAATAACGTTTTGGGGAAGGGAAAGGTTTCGACATATAGAGATAAAGGAGTTTGAAAGCATGGGAAACCGAGGAGAGGTATGTGCCAGAGGACTCATGCGAGCATCAGACATGAGAGAGAGAGAGAGAGAGGGGGGGGGGAGAGAGAGAGAGAGAGGGGGGGGGGGGAGAGAGAGAGAGAGAGAGAGAGGGGGGGGGGGGAGAGAGAGAGAGAGAGAGAGGGGGGGGGAGGGGGAGGAAGAAAGCAACAAAGAAATGAGCAAACAAACAAAGAAAGTGAGATGGAAAGATACAATAAAGAGCAAACAAACTGTTATGACCCTAGAAGGACGGTCATTTGTTTTGTCATATTGTGCTAACGTCTCTCTTTCCCTATTCTAGTGTGTGTGCCTTCAGTGTGTGTTGATGAGTGATTAGATGCAGGTGGTGTTCTCCCTGATTGGTCAGGTGACTGGATTGCTGCTGGCTGGTTGGCTGTTGCAGAGGATTTAAACACCAGCTGTCAAGCTGATGTCCCCTTGCTCTCTCGTCCCACGTCCAAGAATGGAGGCTGCCGTGCTGTTTCTTTTGTTAGGGAAGTTTAGGTGTGGGGATTGACCTTTTTCACAGCTGCCATGTTGTGTCTAAAAGGCAGGGTAAACACGGGTGCAACCAAAACATTGAGGGTTTCCAACTTCCAGTCCGTTTAGGTGTTCCAGTGCTGGGGCCCTCGTTAATGTGTTGGTTGCACCTGTGTTTACCCTGCCTTCAGACACAAAATGACTGCTGTGAAAAAGGCCCATAGTTGGTTTTGTTGTGTTGGCTCTGTTCTGAAGTAAAAATCTGATACTTGATGAATTTTGACTGTGGTTCGGCTGACCATTCTTGCGACTGGGAAGAGCGATGGCATTCTTGTGTTGCGTTCCGGTTCCCTTAGTCTGGGTCGTAACACAAACAAATGAACAAACTCTCCACAAGTGGCCGATGTGCATGTTTGCAGTAAACGGACACAAAATTTGACACAAATTACAACGCAAAAACCTACAATCACATCTCTCATTTGGTTAAATCATGATTTCTTTATTTCCCAAACAACAAATCACACGATCAGACAATGTGAGCCAATTCTCCCATCGATTACTGTATGTGCATGGGGAATGAAAAACGGCACGACTGAGACAAACACAACAAGCTTATCACAGAAGCTCGGGCTGGAAAAGAGGCTCCTTCGTCCTCACACTGACGTGATGTTTGTTTCAAAAATCAATACGGGGCTGTGTGTGAAACGGGCCCGAATGAAATAAGTGTGCCAGCTATCCGGGAAATACGATTGTCGGGCAGACAGCAGCATGCCACTGCTCCCGGGGGATGGAGGCTAGCCAGCGCTCTCTCATCCACAGAGATTGGGGTTAATGCCTCCGCTGCATTAGCACACTATAGCCAACTGACCTCAGCTTGAGAAATGCTAGGAGAAGCTTCCTCGCCAAACACACCCACTCACACAAACGCGCACACACACACACACAGACACACACACACGCACAAAAGGGCACTACAGGAAATTTGAGGCAATTTGAAGCCAATTTAGGGGTATAACTCATTTTAAATATTCCGATTTTAACCAGATTTAGAGGAATATCTCATTTTAGGATGAGACTTTGACAAACATACATACCTGATTCACGTTGACTGACTGATATATCTGTCAGACTGTGTGCGCCTGTGCTGCTGCTGTCCGTCTGCATGGTTGCTCTGGCTGAGTGGAGTGCGCACGTGCGTTTTTGGGTTGGTGCCTTCAGGGGCAGTTTAGAAAAACACTGCTCCATGCGCCTATTACAAATGGTGCATTCAAGGCCAAGACAGCATGGAAAAGGCATTTCTCTTTGAATGCTGCCTTCAGTGATGGCATGGAAAGGGCAATTTCCACACAAAGCATAATTAGAAATGCATTCATGGTCAGGAAAGGGCACTTTTTATTTTATTTTTTCATGTGTCTGAGCTGTTTATTTTGTTCATGTGTTGTTGGAATGAAAATGAAAAATGTATTATAATAAAAAAAAAAAAAAAAAAAAAAAAAAAGCACTTTTTACAGACTGAAAAAAAGGCAGGGGCTCAAGCCCCCTTTCATGTCTATGTGTGCACGTGCCTGACGCACACACACACACACGCACACGCACATGAAAAAGAGAGGATGAACACGGGATTGACGGGAGAATGATCTAATTAATCAGTGCTTCCACTTCTGAACACACAGGCGCGCTCTCTCTCTCTCTCTCTCTGTGTCTCTCTGTCTCTCTCTCTCCCATTACACCCCCTTCTCCTGTCTCATTTCCAGGACTGGTCATCATTAGGTTACACATACGATACAAAGACACACTCTCTCACACACCTACACACCATTAACATTTATATTAAAAAGAAACTGCAATAGTTTACATATTCAGAGTTCAGGAATGTATTGATTGGTCCATCGGTGTGAGGGGGTTGACGTTTCTGATATAGAGTCTCTGTATCTACGCCTCATTATTGAATCAACAGTCCAGAAGCCGACTCCTGCCCACAGGTCGCTCATTAAGTTTTCACTTTCTCCTCACAGTTTGAACTGCGGCTGCTGCGGGCTATATACTGTAGGCTCGAACTTTTCTATCAACTACAACTCAGCTAGGTCTCTCATACAATATTGCCACCTGTGACCTCCTGAGATAGTCCAAAAATCATACATGCATAATAGCCTAAACTGCCAGTCGAAAGTTTGGACACGAGTATTTCTCTTGTTTTTTTGGTACTATTTTTCACATTTTAGAATAATAGTAAAGACATCAAAACTTCTAGGCGACACTACAGGGGTCCCCAAACTTTTTTTTGCTTGTGACCCCACATTGACGTCACAAAAATAAGTAAACGCTGCCCTATTATAGTAGTGTAAGATTGCAATTGCTCGAGTGACATCACTGGTTACATCATCACTGGTGACGTCACTGATGACATCACTCACTGACGACATCACATTTGCTCGAGTGACATCAGTGATGACATCAATTATGATTTTAATCTCAGAATTCGGACTTTATTCTCTTCTGGGATTAACGTCAGAATTGTGACCATCAAAATCCTGAAGTGAAACGAGTCATTTGGAAACGAGTCTGAAGGAGGCGTTCGGCCCTGGAATGTCTCCATTGTACTGCGGAGGCAAAAGACGTGGCATTGAGCAAGATGGATGACAGGGTTCATTAACAAAAGGTGTTCAAGTGGAGTCGGTTATTATGTGTGTTGATGTAATAAGAAAAAAGCGTTACCATGGAAACACAGGCGAAACCATTGAAATCTTTGGACTCAAAACCTTGACTTAGATGCCACTAATGTGAAGCTCAAGAGATACAGGGCCTGTAGAGAGAGAGAAAAAAGTCACCCATTCATGATAATCAATCATTTCAGCCATTCCACACAATGTTAACCCATTGAGAGTTGTGGCAATTTATTGTATAAGGCCATCATTTCATAAGCCACACAGGACAGACAGAGGGAAGATGTGCAGATGCATCCTCAACCTTCGCAGACCAACAATAGCCTATAGCATGCAAAGGCAAGTACAAACACACGCACGCGCGCGCACACACACACACACACACACACACACACGCACGCACGCACACACACACACACACATGTTTAGTTACTGCATTAGCATTACAGATAATATAACTGGAAGTGTGTTTTTTTAAATACCAATTTGCGATGCAAATCATACAGCAGCACGACTAACAAGCCTGGACTTAACTGTCGGCTTTAAAGTCATAATGGTGTGTGGCTACTGGCTAGAAGTGTTACACACGGATCTGCTAGCGCATGGGCTGCGACATTTGCTGCGACTGACTGGCACCTCTTCAAAAACTCATTCAATCTCCCATCGCCATGCGTGCGCCCTTCCTTCTCCGCCGGGCTCTGGTTTGTCATCTCCCAGGCAGGAATGAGGTTCAACTTTAAGTGGACATTTCTGGGTGTCGGTGACTCCTCCCCATCAACCCCTCCTGAGATTGTGGTGACATTTTCATTTGACCCATAGCCAACATTCCTGTAATGAGAAGCCATCAAAAAGCCATCTCCTAAAATAGAAAGCGATTTCAATTGGAGGATGCCCCTATTGATATGCAAAATATGTTAAAAAGAAAAGAGAAAAGCCCAGACACATTGGCTGGTGTCCATTAGATGTGATATTGCCTTATGGCTGGTGTGGGTCTGTGCCATCTGTAGACTATAGCACAATAAACTGATATGCACTAGAGAGGGATAGTTGGAGAAGAGGGGGGAAATATTCAGTGACTTCGCATATCATTGAGGATGTGTAAGAAATAGTTTGAATTGATTGGCTTACTGCACAAGAAACCAGTGCAGCTTCAACTCCATCAACTATATAAACATTGTATACGCCTATTTCACATGCAGCCAAAGCAGCCATTTTATGTAAAAAATGCAGGAAGTAACGCACAATATAAACGTTAATGAGCATGCTGCTGATATAAATTGTATACAATTTATATTTTATTTGCTTTATCTTGTTACTTCCTGCATTTCTTTTTTTACACAAAATGGGTGCTTTGGCTGCATGCAATAGGCGTATTGCAGTGAACAACAGTTAGAACATGTTACTCTTGCTCAGAGATGGGAAAAGTACACACATTATTTACTTAAGTAGAAGTACAGTTACTTGTGTAAAAAAAAGACTAGTAAAAGTAGAAGTACTGATTCAACTAGTTTACTCAAGTAAGATTAAAGGCTTACAGGCTCTAAAACGATGAACCAACTGAGCACACACGGACACAGCTCTCCAATATACTGTAGTAGGAGGAGCTACAGGTGGTATATGCTGATGGTATTTGATCTATGGTCCTAGATTTGTTTGAAACACAGTCACCGAAGAACTAAATCTAGGAAATGAAAATAAATGAACTGACAGTCCTTGAAGTAACTTTTGGTCTTTCATCACCTGTGTTAGTGGACTTGGTTCAGGCGATGGTTCCGCCCGGCGGATCCGGATCCGACACACGTGGGCCAGACTGAGCAAACATCTCTTGGCCTCCAGAAAGACCCTGAGCGCCTCGGGAACCGCCCTCTCCTCCATCTGTGCCTGCTGCAAGGTCACCAGGGCAGTGTCAGTGCCGTGGTCCAGGGGCAGCTGGAGGAAGGCCGTGTCATACCTCAATGTCAGCATCATCTCCAGCAGGTGAGACGCCACGTTACGGGTGAGAACGCAAGCGGCCTGGAGCAGCAGGTAGAAGCAGTCCAGGTGGATGGTAACGTGCTGCTAAGTGAAACATGTCCATGTCAACAGCACTACGAAACCTGATCAGTTCATGCAGTATGTCCGGCCTTCCAGCCCGGACAGTCCAGTAGACCGGGTATGGGAATTATCCCCTTTTTCTGTTGGGGTCAGCCCCGGCTTCCAGGAGGATCCGGATGCAGTCCAGGTGACCGTAGGCCACGGCCAAGTAGAGAGGCGTGCGGCCTCTATCATCAGCTAGGTTTACCTGGGCTCCCTGGGTAATCAGGTAGTCCACACAGGCAGTGTGACCCTGCGAGGCTGCGTACCCCAGAGGGGTGAGGTCATAATTGATCCGCCCTCTGAAGCGGTTTTCCTGCAGCAGGCTCCTCAGTGTGTCCAGGTCTCCTGCGTAGGCGGCATCATGGAGCTGCCTGTCGTAATCCCCTCCTCCAACATCCATTTCAGCCATTGACCTTCCTCGCTGCTTGACGGCTCCCTTCTCAGAGTCCATCACCGACTATGTATGTGATCTTCTTTTTCTGTGGTGTTTTATGGCAGTTGGCATCTTTTATGTTGCATTACCACCTCCTTCTGGATTTATCCATCCACTGTTTCCCTACAGTACATTCTGTCCATACTCTTCTAAGTGTGTGATCATTGATGACCACTACAGTTCAAGTTACATCACCGGTGACATCATAATTGCTCGAGTGACATCACTGATGACATTACAATTGCTCGAGTGACATCACTGTTGACATCATCAGTGTTATGACATCACTATAGGCATCACTGTCTGTGACACAGAGATGGGAAATGCCCTGCTTGAACATCCATTCCTTCAGATCTCTCATTGTACCACACCAACTGTGTCTCAAACAGAAGGCATTATGAAGGGACTGAATGTGGGTTGGACATTATGACGCCCACACCCCAGGTGGGATTGGGCTGTAAAGTTGCATGGCGTTGGCTTATGATCCGGGGGAAGGTCATAGGCAGGGTGGACAGTCCTGAAACCACCTGGAAAGCCCTGGGAACCACCTTACGCCCCCCACCCCCAAGGGCGGCTTGGGATGCAGATTTGCATGCTGGTGTGTCATGATCCGGGAAGCGTCACGGGCAGGTTGTATCTTCCTGGAAACCAGCTATACACACACACACACACACACACACACACACACACCACACACCACACACCACACACCACACAAACACACACACACACACACACACACACACACACACACACACACTCACACTCACACTCACACTCACACTCACACACACACACTCACACACTCACATGCCAGTAATTGTCTTTTAATTTTCCTCAGTGGGTGGAACCTGATGAAAGGTATTACATGGCCTACTGTCACCGGGAAGGTTTCATTTTCTCCAGAGCCTCGGATGAGATCCACCTTATTGCTGTTTCCTCCTCCTGTTCCCCTCCTCCCCCACACCCTGCTCCCCTCCTCCCCCACACCCTGCTCCCCTCCTCCCCCACACCCTGCCCCCCCACACCCTGCTCCCCTCCTCCCCCACACCCTGCTCCCCTCCTCCCCCACACCCTGCTCCCCTCCTCCCCCACACCCTGCTCCCCTCCTCCCCCACACCCTGCCCCCCCACACCCTGCATAATGAGAGAATATTTCCCCAGAGTGTGCAAGAAGATCCACGCTGTACCTTTAGAAACTTTATTAAACCAAGAAAACAGATTTCCTGTCTTTGACAGGTGAAGATCCATTCAATAGGACTGGTTAATGTTCAAATCAAATGAATATTCTATAGTGTTAGTCATAATTTTTGGGTTGCTCAGTGCAACCAACAATGTTCTGGGATCAGGTTTTGGTGTCAAGGTCTGGCTGAGCTGAATGGTCCATCATGGAGATGTGAAAAGGGGGGGATCGGTATTGGCGCAAAGACAATGGCAACTGACTCAAAGAGACTCCAGCAGGGATCAAAATCTTTTATTGAATCGCCCAGTTAGCCAATCAAACACTTCGGTGGGAGATTGCAGCCCTCAGCTGACATTTATCCACTTGTTTCAGAGGAGGAGAAGAAGAAAAAGCAAAGAAATCAATCAGGCTTTAGAAGTGAGAAGACGTCGGCGGCAGACGTGATGGATGCCTTGTCACTCGTTATGTCACTTCAACATTCAGCCCCGAGAGACTGAGGAGGGCCAAGGCCTAAGGTCCCTCCCTCCGCAAAGTTGATTAGCTGCCGTCCACTTTGAAAGCAGTGGAGACGTGGGTGGTGGGAAAGCGGTGGAAATCTAATCATCCATTAGCCCAGCACTAGCTCCTGATCACCTGTAGCTGTTGCTGCCCTCACAAACATCTTTGCTGCTTTCATTATGCGACAAGCAATTCTCGTTTGGCCCTGCTGCGAAAGAAATGACGCTCGTTGCTCGGTGTTTGTGTGTACATTCATCATGCGTTGGCATTCAGAATTACATTTTCACCGCCGCTTACCTGGTGATTTGTGTGAATTACAAAATGCTAGATTCATTATAGCTAAGATCATTGGCAAATGATCGTTGTTTCTTGCCAGATGCATAAGCATGGAGGGGATGTATCACTCTCTCGTCCTCAGCTTGTATTACTCCTCTTATCTGATGCAGCGTTTGCGTGTATATCCCTCATTTGTGAGGGATATACAAATACATACATTATATACAAATGCTGCATCAGGTATCACTGGGTTAATAGAATCCGCACATGTGAGCCAGCCTGCAGGCATATGGTAATTCCAGTGTCTCTGGAGTTGAAAAAGGCATTATAGCATCGAACTGCTCTCCAATATTGTGAAGCGATATGTCAAAGGAATTATCTTTGATGCCAAAGCTATCGTCTATTTTCACTATAAAATGACTCAAATGACTCAAATGTGCTGTCATGAATCTCATGATTCACACTTTCAAAGGCTTGTGATAGCAGGCTTATGGAAATGGTGGCAGAATGGATGGCTACTTTTGAATTTTGAGTTACTGTTTGCCTTTTATGTCTTTAAATGGGCAGCATAGAGGGCACATTGAAGAGGAAACAAAAGTGTGTACAGAGAACAAGAGAAAGATGATTGAGAGAGAGAGAGAGAGAGAGAGAGAGAGAGATTGATTTAACATGACAGTCGTCAGCAGTCTGACCCTGGGATCAAACACACGAGTTGTGAGGACGCAGCACACTGATCCACTTGAGGGATGCCATGACATTTGAAATTTAATAGACAATAATTACAAGACAAAGTGTCACTCTTTCAGTCCTGTAGCTGCCAGTCAGTCGCCTGACCTTATTTCAATCTGCTTTTAAAGCTGAGCAGGTCAAATCAAGTCAAGTATAACATTTAATGGCACTTGGCTTTGTAATGTGATTTGATGCTTGTTACTGCCAGCAGCAATTGACTTGACTGTCCGTGATTGATCCTTAATTAGGTCCTTGATTAAATCACGTTGACAGATGAGAGCTTCCTTAAGGTGCTAAGAGGGAAATTCACAGTCATGTGAAACACATTGGTTCCCCTATGAATTTTAAGGGTTTTCAAAATGGCATCTGTCTGTGCTGAGATTCCTGGCTCACAGCGCCATTGTCTGTGCCTTATTTTGCCATTCAAATGGGATGGATTCATTATAACCATATGGGATATTCAATTGAAATTATTATACAAGTAGTTAAAAAGTACTACTGAAACTGCTACACATT
>NC_139635.1:33264615-33289615 GCF_964638095.1 Poromitra crassiceps
TATTTTAATCAGTGAGAAGAATAAATGACAGAGATTTGTCTTGGTGACACTGGTGCAGAGACATATTGACGACTTGAAGAGGCTCAGTGCATACTGATACACATTGTACGAGGACAACAGCATCTCAAAGGAAGCGCATGGTGTCCTATCAACTAGAATAAACTTTACACACGATTCTACATATTCAGTTTTCAACATTGTTCAAGACGCAATAAAAATGTTTTACCTGTCTGTTACAAGAGCATCTTTCATTTCCTGCTGTTATGTGTTAACCGCAAAATAACTTGCTGTGTATTGACTGTATCTACCCTCTAAATATTATATGAGCTTCCGATGGAGCACAGCTGAACATAAAGGATTGTGGTATTTGTTGTTTCTTAATTAAATTCTACGAAGGCGCTTCCCAACAATGTGATAGTCCCCTTTGGATGATGAAATGTCACTCATGGCATTATGACGAAGCACAGTAATCAGATCATTTGCCATATTGCACATCTTTCGCCATGACGACAACTTGTCTTGCATGCCATTTTGTCTATTGCCATTTCGGAGAGCTCTCTGGAGTACACACCTACACTACATTAGCCAAATGGCGAGAGCAGCAAGTAATACTATAAGTGTCAAGCATGTCATGATTTTCAGGTAGTCAGTAGATATTAGAGGTATACGAGGTATACACGGATAGAAAAACATTACTGGAAAAACAAGAGGGGGGGGGGGGTATAGAGCAAGAAATATAGAGAGAGCAAAAGAAAGAGAGTTCTATGTTTGTGCTGGGTGTTATTAAAGTGGTTGTCACATGCACCATACCTACTGGGGTTTATTCATAAGACAAGCTGTTGCCTGTCATTTGGCCAGGGCCTCTCACTGAATAGACCAGCACATGTTGTCGAGTCAATACTTTGCTATTGAAATCATGGACAATGTAGGCAAGAAAGCCTGACCTTCAACAAAATCATGACTCTTTCAGCATGCTGTAAGGAGCTTTGTCTCTCTTTCTACTCCTCCACGTGTGCCTCTGAAAGAAAAGAGTGTTACGATCACCCTTTTCCTCCGTGTACATTTGATAATATTCACTTCTATTTGCAATGGCTGGTTTGTCTTTGAGGGAGTGTGGTATGCAATTGTAACGATAGGTGGTGCATTTTCGTTCCTTTTTGGGCTGCCATAGTTGCCTTTAAAATGGCCGCCACACTTGCCTGCCGGCTCTCAGTAAAAGTCCACACAGAAGATCTTAGTGGAGAAGACCCCTTGTTGTCAGCCAATGTTAGGGTATTGTTCTTGGTGCACTGTTTCACATATTATTCTTTTGTCCCACTTTTGGGGCCAACTAAGCACGGTGCCGCGTCTATGTGCCGACAGGCTGCAATGCCGATAGCCCACAAGCAGAACCAGCTGAGCGAGGCGGCGTGCAGCGTGTCGGTGGACCGGCTGGAGCTAAGCTCTCCCAGCCCCCACGCCTAAAACCTAACCTCCCCCCACGCCTAAACCTAACCTCCCCCAGACCCTAACCCTAAACCTAACCTCTTCCACCCCCCCACGCCTAAACCTAAGGTCGGCATTGCGGGTGGTCGGCATAGCGGGTGGACGCCCTAAGCGCAAGAGGTTATCGCAGATGCCTTATGCACACAACCAGAGAGGAGCTGGCCCTGGGTTTGTGACCAACCAGACGCTTTCAGGCCAGAGCAGACGGCTAGCCTGTGAGTACCTTGCACTTTCGTTGACAAATCAGCCTCTTTCTTTGTTCTTGTTCATTATGTTGTGAGTCTACCAGTCCCGCCCCTAGACAACTATAGAAATATGAGATTGGACTGGGCCGACGCGTGACAAGAGGAAAATATATGTTAGATATAATCAAGGTCTTGACTGTAGATATCAGTTAAGTATTCAAAGGTATTTGGCTAATGTGCATGAACGTTTGAAGTCATTCTAGGGTGAGGCTTTACGCCGTGGTTCACTGTTTCTTATGAACATTTCTACAGATGTGGTCGCCTGAACTACACATTTTACATCATGATTACAGGTCACTCATTCACTGCTATATTGCTCCATCCCAGAGAGGAAAGGTTTGGAAAGAAACTTATAAAACAGCACAAAATAGATATGGGATGTTGTTGTACTTCTTTCTTTAGCTACCATTGTGGATCTAGCACTACACTGTGCAGCGAGAGGTGCAGCAGAAGAGGCGAGCACTCACTCCATCCTCAAGGCAAGGATCAAAGATCACACAATAATAGCCTTTTTTTTGATGGCAATGATCCAATGGAATAGTCATGTACCACTCTGCTGTAGTTTCCCACCAAACACTCGGTGACCCTGCTTGATCGTCACACCGATGCCGCCTTAACCCCATCACCTCTCGACCCCCAACATAATGACATTAAAGATATTGAACTATATTCATCTCCCACGAGCAATATGCTTTCATTCTATCTGAGATTCCTCTTCCAGGGCCCCCTTGGCCTGAGTTCAGCCTGCTAAGGCTCAGATGGGCTGATTTGCATGAAGCTGGAGCTCGGGGCAGAGCCTGGAGCAGGGCTGAGACATCAAACACCGGATAAACACACACGCACGCACGCACGCACGCACGCACGCACGCAGCACGCACGCACACACACACACACACACACACACACACACACACACACACACACACACACACACACACACACACACACACACACACACACACACACACACACACACACACACACACACACACACACACACACACACACACACACACACACACACAGCCTCGCCTCAGTCACAACTCCGCCAGCACTACCAAATCCAGGGAATCAGAGATCGCTGTCATGGCTACTGATCGCTTTGAACAGGCCATGGCAGCAGTTAAATAAGTCGGCTAATTTTCATATTCGGTCCACTTTGCAGAATTTGATTGATTTTCTTTGCCCAACAGATTTCCTCATAGGATTTACATGTATTTATGTATATGTTAAATACAAGTGCATACAGTGTATTCAAACAGGAATACAAGTCCAGCATTTAAATGACACCTTAACATGATGCATTTTCTTAATGTGATGTAGCCAACTGTTGAAACTGGATATTGGGGCGGGGCATAACACAGATCATTCGGGGGGTACGGTGGTGCAGTGGTAAGCGCTGTCGCCTCACAGCTCGAAGGTCCTGGGTTCGATTCCCACCTGGGACGCTGTGAACGCTGAATGTGTGCCCGTCCGCATGTCCTCGAGTGCCCACCGCCTGGGTGGGGTCGTCAAAAGGGTCTTTCTGTGTGGAGTTTGCATGTTCTCCCCGTGCCTCCCGGGGGTTTCCTTCATATGGGAACCCCCTTCACCAAAACATGCAATATCCTGGTTGCTAATGTGGTTCCTCCTCTGCTCGTTAAGGGCGCCTGTTCAGAGGGAGGGAGGGAGGGAGGGGAACTGGTTGGAATAGCGTGAACCTCCCACGTGCTATGTCCTACCGGTGAAGCTTCCCCTGTCAGGTGAAAAGAAGCGGCTGGCTAACTGCCCATGTCTCGGAGGAAGCATGGAGCCAGTTTCGGCTCTCCCCAGATCGGCAGAGGGTGGAGTAGCAACCAGGACAAATAAGTTAAATTAGCACTAATGGGGGATAAAAATGGGATAAAAAAATCGGGGGGGGAAACACAGATCATTCAAAAGTGTAAACCAATGGGATATCAGTTAGATAAATGCAGTTTTATTTGGCAGAGGGGTGGATCTGTTTGTGCCTTCAAATGGAAGTAGTGAACTCGTGAACACTACATCATGAACTTGAAGCTTTCAGAGAATTTCAACTTGACCAAGTTGTGATTATCACGAGGGGCGTGTTCATATGGACTCATATCGTAAACACGGTAAACACGACCCCATCTGAAAGCAGCACGTGATGTTTTATTGGCTGGAATTTGTTTGTACTTAATGATGTCACCAATAGTTTCCCTGGAAGCAAAGTAAGTAAAGTGATTTGTATTATTTTTATATGTTTTTTTTCTCCCCAATTGTACTTGGCCAATTTTCCCTCTGCTGCCCCGGTCGCTGCTCCACTGATCTGGGGAGACCCGTAGACTAGCACCATGCTTCCTCCGACACATGCGCAGTAGGCAGCCACTTCTTCTCACCTGACAGCGGGAGCTTCACCAGCAGGACTTGCCCGATCGACCAGAGGAGGTGCTAGTGCAGCGACCAGGACAAATACCCTCAATCTGGCTTCCCTGCCACAGACACCAGCTAATCGTGCCTGTATGGATGCCCAACCGGAGGTAACATGAGGATGCAAATCTGTGCCCCTCGCGTTGGTAGGCAGGGAATCTACCGCTACACTACCCGGACACCCAAAGTAATGTGATTTTGATAGAAATCCAATAAAGTAAATATGTTGTAATTTTTGCGGCATAAACTGTCAAGTCGCTGTTTGGTATAATAGTTCAAATAAACTAAAAAGAGGAAAGAGTCGTTTTGACATAAAGTGCCTGGACAAACAAGCAGAAGATGTGGCTTTGTTCTCAGTAAGGCTGATGTGTTCTGATGCTATGCCTTGGCCTGTTGACTGTCCACCTCCGTGTGGAGGTAGGCAGTCACAAATGAGCTCATTTAAAACCAGAGAATTGCTGTGACAAGGCCAAAAGTCAGACAGCCAACCCAGACTGGTGACAAGAGTGCTCCAATTGCATCCTCAGCAAGTGCACCACTGGATTCTTTCTACCTTCAGGCACATTTCCATGGTGGTTCTGTTTTCACTGCAGACACCAAAAAGAAATTACACGTAGCAATTATTTTATTAGTAAAATGCAGCATTAGTCTTGAAGTTTGACAGGAGAATGATGGTATGTTGCACAAAATGAAATGAATAATTTCATCATGAAAATAGCACCTCTTGCTGGATCCCTCTTCAATAACATTTGCAAGGGAAATGTCCCACGGCATAATGTAATAATCTCTTGTCCTGCATCTTCAGTGCTTTCATATTTCAAAGAAAGCTTCCTATGACAGTCCATAGCATGGTCAACTTCCATAGAGGATGAACAATGATGAGAGCCAAGCCCAATTGGAAGATGCACCTCTATTTTCCCCTGAGTCCTCTCTGGCTGTTTAAGTATGTTTTGCTTTGGAGAACCGCATCATGCCCTTATAGGGATCCTTCCTCATGGCCTGAGGCTCAGGCTCAATAGAGCCTTTTCACGGGGGCCATTTTGTGTGGAAAAGGCAGGGTAAACACAGGTGCAAGCAAAACAGTAATGAGGGTTTCCAACTTCCAATCATGGAAGACACAAAATGGCCCCCGTGAAAATGGTCTATGGTTATGTTCCATATGGCATCTCCCTCATCTGCAATACTTCACCCTTTTTGACTTGAGATACCACGTTTTAGGTGACAGTACGCCGTTACTGTCTAGCCGTTTCATATGAGCCTGCCATGAATGACAATCTCGTGGGAAAGAAACATATCGTCCATGAATGACTAACGCATTCAAATGAATAGGATTCCCTTGCAGCGAGACCACACGTCCTATCGATATGCTGAATCCCACATCACGCCGCATTGACACGCACTGTCATTACTGTCCTTGCAGAGATGTGTGTGTTTTTTTGATCCATTTGCTTTGCAGCGGAAAACAAGCCGTTTGATCAGTCCAAACACAGCGTGTCCTGTCATCGCTGGAAGGTGCCAAAGAAAACTTTGTACCTTCCCTACACTTTCATGCCTGTCTGCATCCCGCAAAACAACAACATCCACAAAGAATCAGCTCCTCATGAGTCTAATTAGAGCCACAAAGTGCTACCAATGGCTGCTGTGCGAGACGCTCACAAAATGTGTTTTTGGCAGCCCTGGCCAATATTTATATGAATTCATTTCTCGATCTAGTTTTTTCTCTCTGTCAGATATCCCTTCCAGTAGTCGTCCAACCACTGTGAGCAAAGGGTGACAAGGTGTATCCAATTAAAAGTAAGGCAATCATCATGATATGGTTGGATGGAGAGCAGACCGCACAGCTACCAGCTCAGTAACGGGCAGATCATGCTCAGTATATTTTTGCTGTATATCCTGATGTTAAAGAGGATTGTATAGAGGCCACGCTCTCTCTCTGGCACATTCACCACAGACAGTAATGCATTTGTGTCCGTTCCTAACTGAACACACCTAAATTCCCTCACTTTACAGTTGGAAGTGAGTAGAGTATTTCTCTACAAATAGCCGGAGACTGAGCGAGAAATGTTTTTCTCCTAACTGGTGTGTGCGTGTGTGCTTGGTTCATCATCTCCAGAGTCCCCACCCTAGAATTGAGCGCTCAAAAATTCTGTTTATTTTAATGACGTGAGGTTCAGTTAGCTTTGCACAGAAACAGCCAGTAGAAATACTTTTTATAGTTTTATACTTGACTAGAAATCAGCGCGCTCCATTCCTAGGGTGGAGACCCTGGAGGTGATGCGCCATGGGTGCAGTTATGGAAATCGCCTGCTGTGCGGGCTCACAACTGCACACAACTGCTCGAGTGACAGCATGTGACATCACTAATGACATCACAGTTGCTCGAGTGATATCACTGATGACATCACAACTGAACAACTGTGCGCCGTGCCACACCACGCCACGGGCTCTGGACTTATAGTATGGAGATATCACTTGTCAGAGCCTGTATTTTTCTTTACTTTTAATTGAGTAAACAGGTTGAATCAGTGCTTCTACTTTTACGAGTCTTTTTTACACAAGTAACTGTACTTCTACTTAAGTAAAGAATGTGTGTACTTTTCCCATCTCTATGTATGTGTGTGTGTGTGTGTGTGTGTGTGTGTGTGTGTGTGTGTGTGTGTGTGTGTGTGTGTGTGTGTGTGTGTGTGTGTGTATAATCTATATGTGGACTTTGTTTGTTTCAAGTTCTGTGTTAGGCCACAGCTATGCCGCACGCACGCGCACAAACACACACACACACACACACACACACACACACACACACACACATTGTGACAAGACTGAGTGATGTCATAGGGGGGCACACACACACACACACACACACACACACACACACACACACACACACACACACACACACACACACACTGATGATGTCATCAGTGATATCATAATGAGGCACACACACACACACACATAAGGAGGCATTGTGACATCACTGATGCAATAACATTTAGTGAGCAACACACACGCACACACACCTGCGCGTGCCAACATGGCAGGTGAGGCAGTGTGTAACAAGAGCACACAAGGCAGTGTGTATACAGTATGTCTGTGTGCATGCATGTGTGTTTGCCTGTATTCTTTTGCCTTTTGCTCCCCTGCTGACAGTGTATGTATGTATCTGTTATGCACACAACTTCTGTCAAACACACACGCACATACACACACATTTTGCTCAGTGTTCAATAGCCTGCTTTATTACCGGGACATAACAAGGATGACGTAGCTCTTTTTTTTTTTTTTTACCTTTATTTACATTATACAGGGGGGGTCTCACTGAGAGCAATGCTCTCTTTTTCAGGAGTGCCCTGTTCACATTCACACACACATTCATACCTGGAAGCTGACCAGTAGCCTGTACTACGAATGTTGGATAAGAAGATCCAGGATCTGTCCCTTGATCTGGTTTGTCTAAACCAGATCAGCTCGATTGTAGTTAACTTGTACTACGAACCTCGTTTGCCAGTCGTTAACTCGAACCAGGTTTTTCTAATCAAGTTGACTGCGCGTGCACATGAAAATGCCCGTGCACACGAGCTCGTGCCCGCAAAAGAGGCGTGGTTTTTAACAACTAGCCAATCACAATGCAATATGGACCGCTCAGCTCAGAACCGTAGCTTTTACAGCGCCAGACACGCCTATTTCCTCATTCATCAAAGCCATCGACTACTATGTCAGAATCAAAATCCGCATTGGATATTTTTAGTCTGTTCCCGAATGACTGTCTAAAGTTACCACTTTTATTCACATCAGTCATTTATTTGAAGAACGGTTTCTGCCTCCACGTATCCTACAGCAGCTGAATTCACCCTCTCAATAAACTGCGAGTGGAAGCAATGTGTAGCCTAATGTCTCAGTCCAAAATCCGTAGACCATTTAGGCTCAACGAATAATAATGATGTCATGTTTAGTCGCACTGATTGAATAATTCCTATAGGCTATCAATAAAAAAAAGAATGATAATAAAATTAAAAGAGGCTTCTGAACGACACGGTATGTGCGGGCATAGATTTCATTTATAAAAAATAGCCTATTTTGTGGTCACATATATATTGTCAGCAGAGTCGCATATCTCCATATTTCATATAATGATGCTGGAAATATGAAGTTCAATCACATCATACAGGCCAAAAGCAACACTTGCAGCTGCAAAATGCAGGAGTAGGCTAGATATGAATCATCTTAATATGGGATCGCCTGTGTGCAGGTGATCCCATATTAAATTGCTTAGATGTAGTAGGCCAGCATGTAAGCTATGACTATTTCAATTCCAACCCAACGTCAGTCTCAGCTCCATTGCGCACACGGCACCGTGCGCTTTGGAGACGTTTATGTAACCTTTTTATGCCGGTTTAGTGATATTTCTCCACTCACTATTCAGCTGCAATCGATCAGCGGGATCAAACAACGTATCTAGGCTACTTGAGAGCACAAAAATGAATATATAAAAACATATTCCAAAGTGGTATAGGGCTTAATTAAAATAGCCAACAAGTGCAAGGCTTTAGTCCTTGATTAACATTAACATTGATTACCATTACTCATTCAACATTACAATTCGTGCTCCTTCGGGAAACTCATCCAGAAAGGGGTTGGCCATTTTTCCAAACTGCTGATTCGATTGGTTCGTGGGCGGTGGATTTAAGGTCTAATCTTATCCTTGCAACTTAACCTGCTACGGACCAGGTTAAGTGTGAAGCATAAGTTGCTATGGAAATATATGTCGGTAAGAAGTTAACTTGCTTTGTAGTACGGCCAAACCAGGTTTAAACCTGAAGTTACCTCGCTAAACCACTAAACTGGCTTTGTAGTACAGGCCTCAGTACAACCACAGTCTGATCTGCTGGCCACTGATCAGCTCCACTGGAGCAGTTGGGGTTAAGGGCCTTGCTCAAGGGCACCTCAGTGGTGGTAATGAGGGAGGGGCAAGCGCTGCCTTTTCACTTTCCCCACCCAGATTTATCCTGCTGGTCCCGGGGATTGAACCGACGACCTTCCGGTCACAAGCTCGCTTCTCTAACCATTGGGCCACCACTGCCCACCACTTGCTCTTCAATGGAGCAAGCACACTCTCCGTCTGCATAGTCCCACTAATCTGGACGTCCACGGCTCCAAACATGTTGAATTGTCCCTAATGAGACATGCCTATCTCGCTTTTGCTTCATACATAAAAGGAAATATCTCAAACGTGTATAGTACTGGTAATATACACTTCATCGTCTCATGATGAATAATGTATGTTGCAGAATAGGATTTTTTTTAAGATGATATGAATCCAAATGTTCTTAAACGTGAATAACATCACAGACACATCTTCCTCTTTATTAGATGTGACGAGAAGCCCTCTCTCCAGACAGCCATTCATTAATTCTATGTCTCATCCACTCCCTTCAAGCAGGAGCATAGCGAGCCCTCCGCCCTGCTGCAGCTACTCATGGAGCATAGTGAGCCCTCCGCCCTTCTGCAGCTACTCATGGAGCATAGCAAGCCCTCCGCCCTGCTGCAGCTACTCATGGAGCATAGCGAGCCCTCCGCCCTGCAGCAGCTACTCATGGAGCATAGCGAGCCCTCCGCCCTGCAGCAGCTACTCATGGAGCATAGCGAGCCCTCCGCCCTGCAGCAGCTACTCATGGAGCATAGCGAGCCCTCCGCCCTGCTGCAGCTACTCATGGAGCATAGCGAGCCCTCCGCCCTGCAGCAGCTACTCATGGAGCATAGCGAGCCCTCCGCCCTGCAGCAGCTACTCATGGAGCATAGCGAGCCCTCCGCCCTGCTGCAGCTACTCATGGAGCATAGTGAGCCCTCCGCCCTGCTGCAGCTACTCATGGAGCATAGTGAGCCCTCCGCCCTGCTGCAGCTACTCATGGAGCATAGTGAGCCCTCCGCCCTGCTGCAGCTACTCATGGAGCATAGCGAGCCCTCCGCCCTGCAGTAGCTACTCATGGAGCATAGCGAGCCCTCCGCCCTGCTGCAGCTACTCATGGAGCATAGTGAGCCCTCCGCCCTGCAGCAGCTACTCATGGAGCATAGCGAGCCCTCCGCCCTGCTGCAGCTACTCATGGAGCATAGTGAGCCCTCCGCCCTGCAGCAGCTACTCATGGAGCATAGCGAGCCCTCCGCCCTGCTGCAGCTACTCATGGAGCATAGCAAGCCCTCCGCCCTGCTGCAGCTACTCATGGAGCATAGCGAGCCCTCCGCCCTGCTGCAGCTACTCATGGAGCATAGCGAGCCCTCCGCCCTGCTGCAGCTACTCATGGAGCATAGCGAGCCCTCCGCCCTGCTGCAGCTAATCATGGAGCATAGCGAGCCCTCCGCCCTGCTGCAGCTACTCATGGCCATCAGTGACTTGAGTGATGGCATTAAAACAACTACAGGCACCTGCTTTGATTTGCATGTGATTCTCCTGCTCGGATTGCAACAAAGTAAGGTGAGGCCCGGGTTGGGAGGCTTACTTTAAAAATGTAATCCAATTTACAATAAGGGTACATTAATTAAGGGTTAATTAATGCTTAGTTAATGCTTAATGGACATTAATTAACCCTTAATTAACAGGGCTAGTAAAGCTTAGTAAGCATTAATTAACCTTTAATTAGTGTTAACTAATGTGTAACACTTTTCAATAAGGGTGCATTAATTAAGGGTTGGTTAATGCTTAAGAAGCATTATTAACCCCTTAATAAATGTTAACAAGTGTCCCTTGTTAACATGTATTAACTCATTGAGTGCCAAGGACGAGTATGTTCGTCAATTGGTTTAGTAACGTAGAGTGCCAAGGACGAGTATGTTCGTCAATTGCGTTTTTTGACGGTGGGACGTGCATCAAAGCCAGATCCATCTCCTGTGAAAGTATGGTGGCTGTTGAATGTGTAAAAGCTATTTTAGGGACCCATTAGGTGGCGACAGTGCTCTCCAGATTAGAGAAAGGCGAGGAAAAAAGAGAGAAGTAATGGGGAAACGGAAATCGCATCGATATGCATGGAGCATAACGTTAGCTGTGCCTGTGAACAGCAGTCATCTGCTGCCACAATTGAGCCCCTCCGTGTCCGCTGCGATAGCCCCTCCATATGATTTAGTTGCCGACACCAGCGTCTTTCTGAAAAGTTACATTATTCTCAGCTGGGAGCCGGCGACAGGCTGTGAAAAAGCGTGGTGCAGCGCACTTTTCAGTGCAGAGCAAACGCAGAGCAAACGCACTCGCAGCAGAGCCCCAGAGACACTCCCACGAGGAGGAGGAGGAGGAGGGGGGTGGGGCACGCAGGGCACTACAGCATACAACCATTGACAGTAAACACAGACCCAAGCAGCAGCAGGCTCGATGCACAGAGACAGGCAAACAAGCTAGAATAGGCTATCTGATGCCCACCAGCAGTAAATCAAGACCAGCAAGAAGGTGTAGGGTCTGCGCACGCAGGGGCCAGCGCTGCTGGTTGCAGCTAAAAAATATTATTTGGCCAAACAAAATTCCTTTGTTTTCACTCTTTTATTGAAGGAAATTATTTTTGAGGTGTCATTACAACAGAAAATATTAGCTTCAGAGTCAATGATGTGCTTGAAATGCTTCCTTTCACAAAAGGCTGAATATCTCAGATTCTAAATTGAAACGTGTCTTTTTGCTCAAAACAACCTATCTTCTCCGGCTCATAACTAAAGAACGGAAAATGGTATCAATAAACTCTTTTTTGCAGATTATAGAAGAGAGTCTCATCGTTCTTTGTGCGTGTTCGGTGTTTACATAGTAATATCACACAATATTCTGTGGGCCTCGAGAAATCACTGAAAGTGAAAACGCTCTGAAACTCTGGCACTGGGAGCGTCCGTTCTCCAAAAGTGGCTGGCACTCAATGAGTTAAGGGTTTATCATGTTAATTAAGGTAGTAACTATTATTAGTAAATGGTTGATGAAGATGTTAATTAACATGTACGCCATGAAATTGAGGTTTGCTGGTTCCTTCATGTGGCCCTAACCTATAAATGATTGTGCATGTTCTTCTATAAACATTACTTAACCATAATCAACCATTTATTAATGCTCTTTGCGACCCTTATTGTAGAGTTGAAAACATGTATCCCTAACAGTGATTCCCAAACTGTGGGCCGTGGAGGTACTGCAGGTGGGCCACGAGTGGTCTGCCAACACTCAGGCAATCCAATGGCTGTAGCAGGATCATTTTTCAAGCTACAGTGGAGATCCTGTTATCAGAAGAAACTAGAAGACCTAAGGCATCCATTGGTACAAGCATAATATGCTAGCTTGTCGGGAAGGGGGCTAAATAATGCCCAAAATATAGGTTACATTTTGGAGAGGGAAAACTATTTCAAAGGGGTCTCTTGACCTCCCAGCTCAATTTATCTGAATGAAAATTGGTTCAATGGCTACCCACGAGTTTCCCCTATACAGATAAGGTAGCATTTTTCACAGCCTAGCATTAATAGCTTGTGGATTGATTTCTTGTTGATGCTCATCACATTTTGTCTCAACAAATGTGTTATGCATGCAAATACTTCTGATGCGTAAGGGGGGAGAAAATGTTGGCAAACTGCTTTTGGGTATTTTGCCAAAATGTTTTTGTATGTGGATTAATTATTAATTTCTCTTATGCCCAAGTTCACATGCTCTGTTAATTAAATAAAAAATATATAATCTAAAAAAAAAGACATCTAGGGAAATACATCATCTTAGTCAGAGTTGTGATTAAAGGGTTGGGTGGCATTACTTAACTGTAATTAAGCATTTATTAATGCTCTTTGTGACCCTTCTTGTAAAGTTGAAAACTAGCCCTGTTAATTAAGGGGTTAATTAATCAGAATCAGAATCAGAATCAGAAATAATTTATTCACCATTATGTTATGTAACATATAGGAACTTGTTTTGGCATTAAAGTGCATTAATCTTTTTTCACATAGGAGGGACAAGTGCAAAACAAGACAAATACAGTGGAACAACAGGACAAAGAAAGTGCAATATCTGGTGATGAGCAGAGCAAGCTTAGATTAGAGTTCAGGCCCGAGGCAGCTCCCCTTAGGGGGGGGGGAGCAGGGGGATACCTGACTGATTTACGAGACGTGCTGCTGAGGGGAAAAAGCTGAGTCTGTGGCGGTTTTTCAGAGTCACTGGCAGGCGTAGCCGCCTACCGTGGGGAAGCATGGTGAAGAGGTTGTGGCCCGGGTGGGATGGGTCGGCCATAATCTTTCTGGCCCTCTTCAAGGCCCTGGTGTCATGTAGGGACTCGAGAGAGGGGAGGGGGCAGCCGATCACCTTCTCCGCTGATCGTATTACCCGCTGCAGCTTGGTCTTGTCCTTGACCGTAGCCGCAGGGAACCAGGTGATGATGGAGAAGGTGAGGATGGACTCAATGATGGAGGTTATTAATTATGCTTATTAAGCATTAACCAGCCCTTAATTAATGCACCTTTATTGAAAAGTGTTACACATTGGGTATCAGTAACATAAGTCAAGTATCACAATATTAAAGTAATGTAACTGATTACTTTCTGTTACTTTTGGATTACTTTTGAACAAATTGTTGCCTCCACCCAGAGCTCACCGCTCACTTGTTTAACTTCCCTCCATGTTGCCTCCACCCAGAGCTCCCTGCTCACTTGTTTAACTTCCCTCCATGTTGCCTCCACCCAGAGCTCCCTGCTCACTTGTTTAACTTCCCTCCATGTTGCCTCCACCCAGAGCTCCCTGCTCGCTTGTTTAACTTCCCTCCATGTTGCCTCCACCCAGAGCTCCCTGCTCACTTGTTTAACTTCCCTCCATGTTGCCTCCACCCAGAGCTCCCTGCTCACTTGTTTAACTTCCCTCCATGTTGCCTCCACCCAGAGCTCCCTGCTCACTTGTTTAACTTCCCTCCATGTTGCCTGCACCCAGAGCTCCCTGCTCACTTGTTTAACTTCCCTCCATGTTGCCTGCACCCAGAGCTCCCCGCTCACTTGTTTAACTTCCCTCCATGTTGCCTGCACCCAGAGCTCCCTGCTCACTTGTTTAACTTCCCTCCATGTTGCCTGCACCCAGAGCTCCCCGCTCACTTGTTTAACTTCCCTCCATGTTGCCTGCACCCAGAGCTCCCTGCTCACTTGTTTAACTTCCCTCCATGTTGCCTGCACCCAGAGCTCCCTGCTCACTTGTTTAACTTCCCTCCATGTTGCCTGCACCCAGAGCTCCCTGCTCACTTGTTTAACTTCCCTCCATGTTGCCTGCACCCAGAGCTCCCTGCTCGCTTGTTTAACTTCCCTCCATGTTGCGTGCACCCAGAGCTCCCTGCTCACTTGTTTAACTTCCCTCCATGTTGCCTGCACCCAGAGCTCCCCGCTCACTTGTTTAACTTCCCTCCATGTTGCCTGCACCCAGAGCTCCCTGCTCACTTGTTTAACTTCCCTCCATGTTGCCTCCACCCAGAGCTCCCTGCTCGCTTGTTTAACTTCCCTCCATGTTGCCTCCACCCAGAGCTCCCTGCTCACTTGTTTAACTTCCCTCCATGTTGCCTGCACCCAGAGCTCCCTGCTCACTTGTTTAACTTCCCTCCATGTTGCCTCCACCCAGAGCTCCCCTCTCACTTGTTTAACTTCCCTCCATGTTGCCTCCACCCAGAGCTCCCCTCTCACTTGTTTAACTTCCCTCCATGTTGCCTGCACCCAGAGCTCCCTGCTCACTTGTTTAACTTCCCTCCATGTTGCCTCCACCCAGAGCTCCCCTCTCACTTGTTTAACTTCCCTCCATGTTGCCTGCACCCAGAGCTCCCTGCTCACTTGTTTAACTTCCCTCCATGTTGCCTCCACCCAGAGCTCCCCTCTCACTTGTTTAACTTCCCTCCATGTTGCCTCCACCCAGAGCTCCCCTCTCGCTTGCCGGCTGCTTCCGTTACCAAATGCTAGATTCATTACGTGATAGATTCCCTCATTTGCACTTTTCAGTTTGTGTGCGTGCGCATATACAGACATACTAATGTTATTTTTAGGACACATTCATACATAGAATGCAATTCAAACTGCTTTACATATAATCAATGGACAAAAATACAACCAAAAGCAAGACAGAACATGACAGTAACATGACATAAAAATAAAAAAAGAACGTCTGCGCCTGTGATTTACCGCATCTCAGCAGAGGAGATGACCTTCTCTGCCTGTACGACATGAGCACGCTTGTTTGTTCTAGGCAAATCTAGGTGTGAGTTTGTATGTTTGTGCCTGGATGTGTTTTTATAGAATGACTGGGAATAGGAAGTGACCTTAGAAATCTGATGGATGAGTGTGTTGACTGCAGAATACTAATGCTGCCGGCCCCTTGGCTCATACCTTAAGGTCACCAGTGACAGTCTACAGAAATGTGAATGGGAGAGGAGGGGGGGGGGGGGGGAATACAATTCATCTCGGCGTGGCCTGAACCCCCGATCCCTCATCACAACTCTGTCTCGGTCTCCTTGTGTTTTGGACATGTCACGACGAATTAGGCGGACTCAGGCGCCAGTAATTGCTTTCTGGGGAAGAGTTTTTAGGCTGACATTAGCAACAGGCTGGCTCCCTCTGCTCGTTAATTGAGTCAGTGGTTAGAGTGGAAGAACGCCGCGGAGATGTTTCCTCCACGACGAGCAGTGGCATTAAGTAGCCTCGAGCTCGGGGCTTAAAAAGTGTCTGCTTGGTGGCGTCTGGCCATTGGAAAGCTGTCCAGTCTGTCACCCGGCTCTGTGACAGTGTGGAATCATCGCAAACAAAGATTAAAGGCTGACGGGTTCATTGGGTTAACGCTGCCCTATACCTCCTGATGCCATTGCAGATGATCCGGTGCGTCACGGTGGACGGATCTGCAGCGACGTACGCAAACAGCTTGTAGCTGTTTCAACTTTCATCTTGCCAATGCACTTTTGATGCCAAGTCCCTCCGGCGAGGAACCAAGTTTTGTCCGCGAGGGAAACGGGAGAGGATGCCGGCACGGCGTTTGCACGTACTGTGTAGCCTATACGTCCATTATGAATTCATTGTGGGAGCGAGTTTGAAGATGATTGACTCACTACATAGAATTCTATTCACAAAATGATTTACTGAAGGCTGTTCTTAAATGGCTTGTGTGTGTCTGGAAATGTCTAGGTGTGGCTAATGTAAAATCAAAAATGACAATATGGTGGTGTGTGCATGTAGTACGTGTTCATGTGTATGAACACACATGCACACACTCATGCTGCGTGTGTGTGTGTGTGTGTGTGTGTGTGTGTGTGTGTGTGTGTGTGTACCGTGTGTGTGTGTGTGTGTGTGTGTGTGTGTGTGTGAGAGAGAGAGTCTCAATGCCATATCCCTAAGGCGAGAATATATCCACTTGAGCAGATCGACCTCTTTTTGATTGAAATCTTCTCAAAGACCTGTAGGATTATGACTGAAACCCTCTCAGTGAGAGACCTTAATCCACACCTGTCCATTTCTACTGTGTGTGTGTGTGTGTGTGTGTGTGTGTGTGTGTGTGTGTGTGTGTGCGTGCGTGTGCGTGCGTGTGCGTGTTTGTATGTGATTCTGAAAAAAGAAAGGGAGAGCGTATTTCAGCGCACTCAACATCAAGATTTGTTTTATGTTCTGTTCCATATCTCTCTATCTCTCTCTCACACACTCCGTGATGAAGCCATATCGCCTTTGAGCTCATCAGTGTGAAATAGGCATTGACCACACTCAGCACGACACCAGCCCATTTCCTCTCAGTGTGGAGTGGTGGAAGTGGTTGAATACAAAGTGTCTTGTGAGAGCTTTCGCTGGCAGTGCTACAGTAGTACTAGAGATGCAGCTATAGATTAAGGCTGTCATTATGGCGGTTCTATCATAAACACCTAATTAGAAAACCAGAAAACTGTAAATCTATAAGCAGGCTTGTAACCTATGTGGTTTCCAAATTAAATTGTTACGACTACAAATATCTATTTATGCATTATGTTCTCTTTACGCATTTATAATCTATATGTTTTTGTTTACGTTTACGTGAGTTTTTCACAGACTCGCTCACTCACTCACAGGCAGAATCAACCAATGGAAGGCCACTTCTACAGTTCCACCTGCTGGTCCGATCGACTACTTCACACCTGGCGGGTGTGTTGCTGGGGACCTAAGGAGGTGCAGTGTCAGATTTGATGCCATTAATGGACACGCGATCACATTCAAAATGAATACCCTTTGAATAAACAAGCAGACAGCGCTCTGTGCAATTACTGCAAGGATTGGGCTTGGCCAATTGTATAGTAGCACACATAATTAATTGAATTCACAAATATTGATATGAAATCACCTTTGGAAATATTTGGCCTGTAGTTCTAATGACACTGGTGTGTAGCTTATTATTTTAAGCCAATATTTTTGTGCGTCTGGAGAGTAAAACTCAATTTAAGTGGAAAAACTGAGACAAAAATGTGACATTGACATTGAAAAATATGAGAATTTTCCTTGACTACTTCTTGCTGTAGTTTTTACTCAGAGTTGTAAGCTAAAAGTGCTGTATACGTTTTCTTTTGGCTGAGACTCAAACAAGTAATTGAGTGTTTCCGTAGTTGTACAACACAATCCGTTTCTGTCTGCATAGACGACGTACAGTAAATTATGATTTATGATTGTAAACTGAGGATAGATTTTTTGGGGGGAAAATATACCTCTGCCAAATATTTGATAAAAGATAAACAAACACGAAATCATGAATGACAGGATAGGACTTGACGAAGACGGCAGGTTGGAGAAAACACACAAACACCGAGGCAAGCATCATGACAACACATAGAGGAGATGGATGAAGTCATTCCACACAGAAGGTTGTCTCATGATGCCACCCCATTACAGGAAAAGCATTGTGCACTTTATGGAAGTGCTTTCGCTTTTCAACTCACGGTGAAAACATCCTTTTAGTGACTGACCATGGCTTGAACATCTCTGTCTTTATGTGATGTGAAGTATTTCCCCTGCGTAGGTTTTGCTTATCTCTCTATAGAATATGACCCTGGGCTGGACTGTGGAGTGTATGGGATATTTTCTTTCCTATTGTGAGTCAGATAGTGAGAGGTGGCATTGTCATAAAACGATATTGTATACAGGGTCAACCCATTTAGTCGGGTTATTTTCAGCTCACAGGCTGTGGGTGTGGGCTAAAGCCATAGCCATATCTTTGACAGCCCTATTCTTTGAAAACCATAATGGTGCCACTCTCACCTCTTCTCTGATGATGATGATGATGATGATGATGATGATGATGGTATTTCTGGTCCCAGTCAAGCTAGAACATTTTATTTTGAGGCTGAACACTCGCACACTAGTTCACTACCCCCTTTAGTTAGCCTTCCTTCCTTTATTATAAACTAGGCATCTCGCGCGCTACGCACGCTCAATTCCTAGGCTCGCCCGCCTTGCAGCTCGGCCCCGCAGCTCAGCCACTGTCCGGCCTCGCCCGCCGCTCAGCTGTTGCGTAGCCTCGCCTGCGCTATTGGCGCATGCGCAATATCTCCCTCTCTCTCCCTCAGTCTCTCTCCCTCAGTCTCTCTCTCTCCCTCAGTCTCTCTCCCTCAGTCTCTCTCTCTCTCCCTCAGTCTCTCTCTCTCTCCCTCAGTCTCTCTCCCTCAGTCTCTCTCCCTCTCCCTCAGTCTCTCTCCCTCTCGCTCAGTCTCTCTCCCCCTCCCTCAGACTCTCTCCCCCTCTCCCTCAGTCGCTCTCATCTCCCTGTTTCTCTCCCTCAATCTCTCTCCCCTCTCCTCTCTCCCTATCCCTCAGTCGCTCTCATGTGTGTGTGTGTGTGTGTGTGTGTCACTGATGACATCATCAGTGATGTCACAATGCCTATGTATGACATCACTGATGACATCATCACTGATGACATCATTGATGATGATGACATTGATGATGATTATTGATCATCAGTGATGTCATCAGTGACATCATCACTGAACTATAGCCTTGTGTGTGCGAGAGTGAATTTATGACATCACTGATGATGTCATCAGTGGAATAGAGTGGGACAGACAGAGACACAGAGCCCCAGCTCCCATTTATATACTGATGATGGGAGCAAGTGGACTCTGTTTAAATTTTTGTCCCACTGATGATGTCACAATGTCTATGACATCATCAGTGATGTCACCAGACATAATTATTGACCAAAATCATCTTATGACATCAGGCACTGATTAGGCATTGTGACATCATCAGTGACAGTGATGTTATCAATCATGTGAAGTTGAGCAAATGTGTGCTGCGCATGCCAATATAGAAGGTGATTTTGCGCTGCGCATGCCAATAGAGCAGGCGAGGCCACGCAGCAGCTGGTGAGCTTCATTTAAATAGACAAACACACATACTATGTATAATCATACACATACAGTACTGTACTACATGTACTCTCCTCAACATTAACACACATCTAGTCTACATGATCTCACAGAAATCTATCATGCCCTGTCCTCATCAAGCAACACCACTGTCTTCACACTATCTCTGGCGTTTCCGTCCCACACAATGTCATCTCTGTGCCACAACTTACTGTACTGTGATTATGCCTCTGTATCAACTTATCTATTCAGTCAGCTCTCCCTATGCGTCATTGCACATTATAAAACAACCATAACCATCGCTTTCTCTCGGAAGAAAATGTATTCCCTGTCCATTGTGCTAGTGGCATTCTCTTCCTCTCATGAGACCTTAAATCATGTGAAATATATTCAATATATATATATATAATATATATATATATATATTCAGTAAGCCACATCTCTGACTCAAGAGCCCGTACTTTAATTTATTCTGTATCACTATCTCAGTTCACTTCAATGGAAGTGGAAGTGTTGCTTGCTGCCAATTCAGATGAAGCCATCACATCTTGAAATGTCACAATTTCAACAAGTGTGAGCACATCCTGCCAAAGATCGGCATTTATTTTATTTTATTTATTTATTTTTGGCCACAAACTTAGCACATTGCTCCATGAAAAAAGTTTGACTTTAAAAAAAAACAATTAAATCCCTTCATTAGTCAAAAAATATGTGTATGACTGTTTTTCTGTCTGTGTTTAGAAATACCCATGCTTAAAATCTCATAACAGCTGTCATATCCTGTTAGTACTGTATCAAGACGTCTCCCAAACTGAGAATGAAATGTGTCTCCAGACATTTCTTGGTGGGAGGATTATTTTTTTATTTTCTCATGTTTGGATTCTGGCTTAGACCTTGAATGTCACAAAACGGTGTGAACCGCTGCTGCACCCCACAGGCAATATAATAAAGGACGACAGATTCACACCAGCTATTGAGATGGCTACTCACGAAATAACAGCTAAGCTATTGCAATCTTATTAATCTTCCAGTCTGATGACAATGAAGAAAATCTAAAAAAGCAGACAAAGAAAACATCGTGACGTGTGTCTGGGATATTGATGCACAAGCGGACAACTGCACAGGAATGTAAGAATGCAAGAATGTTTTTAACATTCCTCCCTGTTTAATAGCGGAACTCAGTGAAGAAGATGAGATCCACAGTCCGTTTTTAATAAACCAGATGGTCGTTCTGAGGTAATTATCCAGCAACCCGGGAGATCTGAGTATTCTCATCATGTCTCTTTCCACCAGTGTGGGGAGTGATGTCATCATGTCTCTTTCCACCAGTGTGGGGAGTGTCATCATGTCTCTTTCCACCAGTGTGGGGAGTGTCATCATGTCTCTTTCCACCAGTGTGGGGAGTGTCATCATGTCTCTTTCCACCAGTGTGGGGAGTGTCATCATGTCTCTTTCCACCAGTGTGGGGAGTGTCATCATGTCTCTTTCCACCAGTGTGGGGAGTGTCATCATGTCTCTTTCCACCAGTGTGGGGAGTGATGTCATCATGTCTCTTTCCACCAGTGTGGGGAGTCTCATCATGTCTCTTTCCCCCAGTGTGGG
Source organism: Poromitra crassiceps (assembly GCF_964638095.1). Taxonomy (NCBI): domain Eukaryota; kingdom Metazoa; phylum Chordata; class Actinopteri; order Beryciformes; family Melamphaidae; genus Poromitra; species Poromitra crassiceps. The sequence goes on from NC_139635.1 coordinate 33,285,683, forward strand.
GAGTGTCATCATGTCTCTTTCCACCAGTGTGAGGAGTGTCATCATGTATCTTTCCCCCAGTGTGGGGAGTGTCATCATGTCTCTTTCCCCCAGTGTGGGGAGTGTCATCATGTCTCTTTCCCCCAGTGTGGGGAGTGTCATCATGTCTCTTTCCCCCAGTGTGGGGAGTGTCATCATGTCTCTTTCCCCCAGTGTGAGGAGTGTCATCATGTATCTTTCCCCCAGTGTGGGGAGTGTCATCATGTCTCTTTCCCCCAGTGTGGGGAGTGTCATCATGTCTCTTTCCACCAGTGTGGGGAGTGATGTCATCATGTCTCTTTCCACCAGTGTGGGGAGTGTCATCATGTCTCTTTCCACCAGTGTGGGGAGTGATCTCATCATGTCTCTTTCCACCAGTGTGGGGAGTCTCATCATGTCTCTTTCCACCAGTGTGGGGAGTGTCATCATGTATCTTTCCCCCAGTGTGGGGAGTGTCATCATGTCTCTTTCCACCAGTGTGGGGAGTGATCTCATCATGTCTCTTTCCACCAGTGTGGGGAGTGATCTCATCATGTCTCTTTCCACCAGTGTGGGGAGTGTCATCATGTCTCTTTCCACCAGTGTGGGGAGTCTCATCATGTATCTTTCCCCCAGTGTGGGGAGTGTCATCATGTCTCTTTCCCCCAGTGTGGGGAGTGTCATCATGTATCTTTCCCCCAGTGTGGGGAGTGTCATCATGTATCTTTCCCCCAGTGTGGGGAGTGTCATCATGTCTCTTTCCCCCAGTGTGGGGAGTGTCATCATGTCTCTTTCCCCCAGTGTGGGGAGTGTCATCATGTCTCTTTCCACCAGTGTGAGGAGTGTCATCATGTATCTTTCCCCCAGTGTGGGGAGTGTCATCATGTCTCTTTCCCCCAGTGTGGGGAGTGTCATCATGTCTCTTTCCCCCAGTGTGGGGAGTGTCATCATGTCTCTTTCCCCCAGTGTGGGGAGTGTCATCATGTCTCTTTCCCCCAGTGTGAGGAGTGTCATCATGTATCTTTCCCCCAGTGTGGGGAGTGTCATCATGTCTCTTTCCCCCAGTGTGGGGAGTGTCATCATGTCTCTTTCCACCAGTGTGGGGAGTGATGTCATCATGTCTCTTTCCACCAGTGTGGGGAGTGTCATCATGTCTCTTTCCACCAGTGTGGGGAGTGATCTCATCATGTCTCTTTCCACCAGTGTGGGGAGTCTCATCATGTCTCTTTCCACCAGTGTGGGGAGTGTCATCATGTATCTTTCCCCCAGTGTGGGGAGTGTCATCATGTCTCTTTCCACCAGTGTGGGGAGTGATCTCATCATGTCTCTTTCCACCAGTGTGGGGAGTGATCTCATCATGTCTCTTTCCACCAGTGTGGGGAGTGTCATCATGTCTCTTTCCACCAGTGTGGGGAGTCTCATCATGTCTCTTTCCACCAGTGTGGGGAGTGGTCTCATGTCTCTTTCCACCAGTGTGGGGAGTCTCATCATGTCTCTTTCCACCAGTGTGGGGAGTGTCATCATGTCTCTTTCCCCCAGTGTGGGGAGTGATCTCATCATGTCTCTTTCCACCAGTGTGAGGAGTGTCATCATGTCTCTTTCCACCAGTGTGAGGAGTCTCATCATGTCTCTTTCCACCAGTGTGGGGAGTCTCATCATGTCTCTTTCCACCAGTGTGGGGAGTGTCATCATGTCTCTTTCCACCAGTGTGGGGAGTGGTCTCATGTCTCTTTCCACCAGTGTGGGGAGTGTCATCATGTCTCTTTCCACCAGTGTGGGGAGTGTCATCATGTCTCTTTCCACCAGTGTGGGGAGTGTCATCATGTCTCTTTCCACCAGTGTGGGGAGTGTCATCATGTCTCTTTCCACCAGTGTGGGGAGTGTCATCATGTCTCTTTCCACCAGTGTGGGGAGTCTCATCATGTCTCTTTCCACCAGTGTGGGGAGTGTCATCATGTCTCTTTCCACCAGTGTGGGGAGTCTCATCATGTCTCTTTCCACCAGTGTGGGGAGTGTCATCATGTCTCTTTCCACCAGTGTGGGGAGTGATCTCATCATGTCTCTTTCCACCAGTGTGAGGAGTGTCATCATGTCTCTTTCCCCCAGTGTGGGGAGTGATCTCATCATGTCTCTTTCCACCAGTGTGGGGAGTGTCATCATGTCTCTTTCCACCAGTGTGGGGAGTGATCTCATCATGTCTCTTTCCACCAGTGTGAGGAGTGTCATCATGTCTATTTCCACCAGTGTGGGGAGTGATCTCATCATGTCTCTTTCCACCAGTGTGGGGAGTGATCTCATCATGTCTCTTTCCCCCAGTGTGGGGAGTGATCTCATCATGTCTCTTTCCACCAGTGTGGGGAGTGGTCTCATCATGTCTCTTTCCACCAGTGTGAGGAGTGTCATCATGTCTATTTCCACCAGTGTGAGGAGTGTCATCATGTCTATTTCCACCAGTGTGGGGAGTGATCTCATCATGTCTCTTTCCACCAGTGTGGGGAGTGATCTCATCATGTCTCTTTCCACCAGTGTGGGGAGTGGTCTCATCATGTCTCTTTCCACCAGTGTGGGGAGTGATCTCATCATGTCTCTTTCCACCAGTGTGGGGAGTGTCATCATGTCTCTTTCCACCAGTGTGGGGAGTGATCTCATCATGTCTCTTTCCACCAGTGTGGGGAGTGATGTCATCATGTCTCTTTTCCCCAGTGTGGGGAGTGTCATCATGTCTCTTTCCACCAGTGTGGGGAGTGGTCTCATCATGTCTCTTCCCCCAGTGTGGGGAGTGTCATCATGTCTCTTTTCCCCAGTGTGGGGAGTGATCTCATCATGTCTCTTTCCCCCAGTGTGAGGAGTGTCATCATGTCTCTTTCCACCAGTGTGGGGAGTGGTCTCATCATGTCTCTTCCCCCAGTGTGGGGAGTGTCATCATGTCTCTTTTCCCCAGTGTGGGGAGTGTTATCATGTCTCTTTCCCCCAGTGTGGGGAGTGATCTCATCATGTCTCTTTCCACCAGTGTGGAGAGTGTCATCATGTCTCTTTCCACCAGTGTGGGGAGTGTCATCATGTCTCTTTCCACCAGTGTGGGGAGTGTCATCATGTCTCTTTCCACCAGTGTGGGGAGTGTCATCATGTCTCTTTCCACCAGTGTGGAGAGTGTCATCATGTCTCTTTCCACCAGTGTGGAGAGTGTCATCATGTCTCTTTCCACCAGTGTGGGGAGTGTCATCATGTCTCTTTCCACCAGTGTGGGGAGTGTCATCATGTCTCTTTCCACCAGTGTGGGGAGTGTCATCATGTCTCTTTCCACCAGTGTGGGGAGTGATCTCATCATGTCTCTTTCCACCAGTGTGGGGAGTGTCATCATGTCTCTTTCCACCAGTGTGGGGAGTGATCTCATCATGTCTCTTTCCACCAGTGTGGGGAGTGTCATCATGTCTCTTTCCACCAGTGTGGGGAGTGATCTCATCATGTCTCTTTCCACCAGTGTGGGGAGTCTCATCATGTCTCTTTCCACCAGTGTGGGGAGTCTCATCATGTCTCTTTCCACCAGTGTGGGGAGTCTCATCATGTCTCTTTCCACCAGTGTGGGGAGTGTCATCATGTCTCTTTCCACCAGTGTGGGGAGTCTCATCATGTCTCTTTCCACCAGTGTGGGGAGTGGTCTCATGTCTCTTTCCACCAGTGTGGGGAGTGGTCTCATGTCTCTTTCCACCAGTGTGGGGAGTGGTCTCATGTCTCTTTCCACCAGTGTGGGGAGTGATCTCATGTCTCTTTCCACCAGTGTGGGGAGTGATATCATGTCTCTTTCCACCAGTGTGGGGAGTGGTCTCATGTCTCTTTCCACCAGTGTGGGGAGTGGTCTCATGTCTCTTTCCACCAGTGTGGGGAGTGATCTCATGTCTCTTTCCACCAGTGTGGGGAGTGATATCATGTCTCTTT